>NW_011500567.1:78185-112155 GCF_000495115.2 Populus euphratica
CATTTTTTTCTTTTTTTTAAAAAAAAATTATATACTATCCCTTTCCTTAGTTGTTACCTTTAACAAAAGAACATAATTAATGTAATTATCCAATGTGCAACCCACAATCATATGTTAAAGTGTGTGTGTGTGAAAATTAAGGTTTAATAATACATGTTAAATGAGTATATGAGCAGAATTAAGTGATAATAATGCGAGAGTTTGTAAATTTGAATATTTTAGAAAGTATTATAATAGACCTTGTTAAGAATGGTTACTAAGATGCGTCTCAAGAGTCATTTTAACAAAAGAGCTCCTTTACTCTGACATGCAAGTAACAACAATTATGCACATGCTTTATGAAATAAAAAATATATTTTTTTTATCAACTACTACCCTCTCCCCCCAACCAAAATGAGACATTGTCCTCAATGTTCTAAGGTAGAAAGATAGAGTATAGAAGATATCACCTGAAATAACGAACATAGACAAACTTGAAACACACTTAAACAAAAATAAAAAATAACAAAACACAATAAAAAGACAAAAATTCACAAATGAAGACTCAAATTCAATATAAGCTTTTTACGGCTTTTTTTAGATGAGCAATTTATGCGACTCATGGAGGGAGCAATTACAAGAATGAAAGATTGTAGTTGGTCAATTAATTGTTCAACAGTAGTAGTAGAGATTATGATTTGTCGTGTAGAAGATGTTAGAAATTCCTATTCCACAGCATGATCACGAAAAGATAACAACTTATCATAATAACCATTAACATTTAACAAACTTATAGGTTTATGGTGAATGTGCAGTTGGGCCCAAGAGAAGATATGAAAGATCTCTTCCAATGTGCCTAGACCACCTGGTAAAGCAATAAAGGCATCAACATGGTTAAACATTATATTCATTCGAGCAGACATTGTGGAGACCTGTAGTTCCTCTCCAATTATTTTTCCAATAATGTCCCCATGTGCTAAAGTTTCGGGGACAACGCCCAAAACTTGACTACCTCCTAAAAATACAGCTATTGACACACCTCGCATTAACCCAATACTGCCTCCCCAATACACTAAATGAATATTTCTCCTAGCTAGCACCTGACCAAGATGATTTGTTGATTCTAAAAACTCCTTTTCTTTCCCAGGACTAGATCCACCGAAAACACAAATGCTTTTTATTTGATGACTTTAGGAACTTGCCATTTCTACACACTTCCATATTTGATGAATGTATGGGTTGAGTGGAAATGAAGGGAAGGAAGAGAGGATTTTATAGATGAGAAATTAAAAGGGCAATCATACCACCTATGTGTAGGCTAGTTGGAGTCTCACACACTCTCTCTCTCTCTCTTTTTTTTTTGAAAAAGCATGTGTATGTACAGGTAGTTGTGATTGTGGCTCACATCTTCCTTTGGTTTTACGTCTAAGAACGGCTTAAACGCTCTCTATGGGTCGGGGATAGGCTTCCCATCTAATTTTCTTAAAAACTGGCAAACAGGGTCTTTTTTAGTCAGATTCCCAAGACTAAGTTGATCATGTTCTTTATGAAAATGGGGCCATAAATCATGAATTACACGATGCACTTCTCCACTAGGATGCGTCTCAAGAGTTAATAGAAGATTATCTAAAGACTCCTTACTCAGGCCATCCTTAATGAATTGTTTTTTATCTTCACGGTTTATAGATACCATTCCTAAAGAACGACATTGTGTATTACAAGTCCATCTAGCACATCGATGACAGACTTGCAGTCGTTTTGCACGACGTTTCTTTGTAAAAGTGCTTTTACCTATTCCAAGCATGTGTGAAATAAAGGAGTTAGAGGACTCACCTGATAATCGGACCTTTGCTTTAATTAACCAGCGAATATCTTCAGGAACATGGTGGGCCAATAAAATCCATTTTGAAAGATTTCTGTAGCTGTCTTTTTTGACAAGAAATAACTTCCACATGCTTCAGAATGACAAAGTTTAATGACACTACTTACCTCATTATCGGGAATGAATCTTGGAAATATTTGATTAGGATAATATTTGAATAAGTTAGGGTCATCACAATAAAAGTTCTTCACTTCGTTCAAAGACTTTTCTTTATCTTGGGTACTTCAATCAGCTAGCAAATATCCTGAAGCAAGAAAATTGATATTTTTAGCAAACCAAGGCATTGAACTAAGAGAAAGTAAGGATTCATCAGGAAAGTAATCATCGATTGGTGTGATGTCAGGTGTCGAATCTATTGTCACTTTTGATAAAAGATCCACATCAATATTTTTGGTGCCTTTTTCATCCTCGATTTCTTCCTGATTGGTCATGGTATGAGGAAATAGAAGTGTTGGTGGGGAATTAGTCTTTTCTTTGCAATGTTCAGATTCAACCCCTTCCTTACCCTCAAAGATTGACTCATCATCTTTCTCACAAGGTTCAAGAATTGGTTTTTGAATAACCTTACCACTACAAAGAGTGATGACTGATTTGACTTGATCTATATGTTGACTTCCAGGACTACTTGCATTTGCATTGTATTGCCGCTTGAGATTTTGCTGTGGTTGAGATGGAAACTTACCTTTCTCTTGAAAACTGAGAGCATATGTGAATTTTGCAAGAGTATCTTAAAAATTTGTTATGCTTTGAGCAAGTTGAGTGTTAATTGTCTCTTGCTTTTCAATGAATGTGTACAAAGTTTCCTCAAAATTTCTTGTAGAAGGTGGAGCATAAGGAGGTGCATATCCATGTGAATTTTGAAAATTATGGTATGCTTGAAACGGTGGTTGTGAAGTTTGTACATTGTTATTATCACTCTTCCAACTGAAATTTAGGTGATTTCTCCAACCAGGATTGTATATTTGCAAATATGGGTTATGATTGGGCCTTTCGAAACTGTTTAAAGCATGGGCTTGTTCATGGAGACATTCCTTAAAAGAAGGCAAGGTTGGACAATCGTTGGTTGAGTGTTCATTTGTTTCACAGATTTGACACACAATGTTTTCAACAGATTTTAATTGACCACTCTTTTTTAATTCTAGTGCCTCGACTTTTCTAGCTAAAGATGCAAACTTGGCTTGAAGGTCATGATCTTCCCTAAGGTTGTACATACCTCCACTAGATGTATGAGGTTGAGTTTTACTCGGTGCCTCATATGTACCCGCGGTGTCCCAATTTTGAGCATTTTCAGCTAACAAGTCTAAGTACTCCATTGCTTCATCAGGGTCTTTATCTTCAAAAGTTCCATTGCACATCAATTCAACCATTTGCCTATCTTTAGGTGTTAACCCTTCATAGAAATGTGAAACCAATCTCCATGTTTCAAAACCATGATGAGGGCAAGTACTAAGCAAGTCTCGATACCTATCCCAACATTGGTAAAATGTTTCTCCTGGTTTTTGAGTGAAAGTGGTGATTTGTCTCTTGAAAGAGTTTGTTCTATGAGATGGAAAAAACTTCTTTAAAAACTGTTGTTGCATTTCATCCCAAGCACGAATGGATCCTGGTCTTAAATTTTGTAGCCATGTTTTAGCTTTATCTTTTAATGAAAAAGGAAAAAGCTTTAATCTAATGGTGTTCATGCTACAATTTAAATTATTATATGTGTTGCAGACCTCCTCAAATTCCCTTAAATGCAAGTATGGATTTTCCAATTCCAAACCATGAAAAGAAGGTAAAAGTTGAATAATACCTGGTTTAAAATTAAAATGAGATGCATCAGGAGGAAAAACTATGCATGATGGTGCACTTGTTCTTGTGGGATTCATGTGGTCTCTAAGTGTTCTAGCACGGTTATTCTCATTATTCTCATTATGAAGTGATTGATTATCTTCTTCGGCCATATTTTCTGAAAATGATGAGGATACCCTACAAAGTCTACCACTTGATGTACGTGACCACAGCTCCAATTTGGACTTGAAAATGGCCTTTTTAGATTTTGGGCTCCATATGAAAGTTGTAGGTATATGTCTTACCTTTCCATCCATATAAATCGGATCTAAATATGAGATCTACAGCTCCAGATATGACCCAATTACCGAACAATGTTCTGATGTGGACTGCACCGATATCTCTTTTCTAAGTTTGGCCATCTCTTTGTCCTTTTAATTTCAGTTCTTAAATTCATCAATCAATCCTTTCATTTATGTGATAGGCCTGCATTTAAAATGAATATTTACCACAAATTAAAGGTATCTTATATTATTAGATATATTATTATAAAAGATGCTTTAGTTAAGGAGTTATTGATACTTCAAGTGCAAAATGATGATATAAAACTTTGATAAAAATGCACTTTTAAGTACTAATCACACCTTCCAACCAACTTATTACTAGTCTCTAGTAATCAAAGTGTTAAAATAGAAAAACAATTTGCAAATTCCACAAAGCGAGGTATTAATCATTAAACTTCCATTAATCTATCCAGATAAACAAACTCTCATTAAATTTATATATCTGCTCAATACCTCTTAAGAAGATATTAATAAACCTTTCTTTTGTGCTCAATATATTAACACATAATTATGGGGCTTTTCTTGGAAGAAAACAAAATTTTTGTTCTAATGTTTAAGGTTAACTTCCTTGGGTTAGGATTATTATTTTTTTCTCTTTTTATTTTTATTTTTTTAATATATATACATATAACTTAAAACACCATGCATCTTTAACCCTTGGAACAAGCTTTTAGCTAATGACTCCCAGACCAGTTGGTCTTAGGGTACTAGGTGTTGAGACACCCCTACGGGCTTAGTAACTCGAGTCGCAGATATTAATATGTAGATAGTGCAATGTTTGATTCCCTTAAGCTTTTCTCCTCAACTCATGTAACAAACGTTGTGCCAATAACTCCCAAGTCAGTTGACTTTAGGGTATTAGGTGTTAAAACACCCCTTTCGGGCTTAATTGCTTAGGTTAGGGAGGCTACGAAACCAAACTTATCTACATTTTTATTATTACCATTTTTTTCTTTTTTCTTTTTTTTTCCTTTTTTTTTAATTATATACCATCCCTTTCCTTTAGTTGTTACCTTTAACAAAGGAACATAAATAATGTAATAATCCAATATGCAACCCACAATCATATGTTTAAAGTGTGTGTATGTAAATTAAGGTTTAAGAATACATGTTAAATGAGTATATGAGCAGAATTAAGTGATAGGAATGCGAGAGTTTGTAAACCTGAATATTTCATGAAGTATTATGATAGACCTTATTAAGAATGGTTACTAAGATGCGTCTCAAGAGTCATAAAAAGATCTCCTTTACTCTGTCATCATAGTAACAAAAAATTTGCACATGTTTTATGAAATAGAAAACACAGTTAGTTAATTTTTTTTTAGCTACCACCCTCTCCGCCCAACCAAAACGAGACATTGTTCTTAATGTTCTAAGGTAGAAAGATAGAGTATAGAAGATATCACCTGAAAGAATGAACACTAACAAACCTGAAACACACTGAAACAAATATAAGAAACAACAAAACACAATAATAAAACCAAAAGACACAAAGATTCACAAATGAAGGCTCAAATTCAATCTAAGCTTTTTACGACTTTTCTTAGTTGACCAATTTATGCGACTCATGGAATGATCAATTACAGGAATGAAAGATTGTAGTTGGTCAATCAATTATTCAGCAGGAGCAGCAGAGTTATGATTTGTCATGCAGAAGATGTTAAGAAATTCCTGTTCCACAGCATGATCAAAAAAAGACAACAACTTATCATAATAACCATTAACATTACATGATTAAGAAAAGACAACAACTTATCATAATAACCATTAACATTTAACAAACCTATGGGTTTATGGTGAATGTGCAGTTGGGCCCAAGAGAAAATATGAAAGATCTCTTCCAATGTGCCTAGACCACCTAGTACGACAATGAAGACATCAACATGGTTAAACATTGCATTCATTCGAGCAGACATTGTGGAGACCTGTAGTTCCTTTCCAATTGTTTTTCCAATGATGTCCCCTTGTGCCAAAGCTTCGGGGATGACCCCCAAAAGTTAACTACCTCCTAAAAATGCAGCTATTGATACACCTCCTATTAACCCAAGATTGCCTCCCCCATACATTAAATGAATCTTTCTCTCAGCTAGCACTTGACCAAGATGATTTGCTGATTCTAAAAACTCCTTTTCTTTCCCAGGACTAGATCCACAGAAAACACAAATATTTATTATATGATGAATATATGGGTTGAGTAGAAATGAAAGGAAGGAAGAGAGGATTTTATAGATGAGAAATTAGAAAGACAATCATACCACCTATATGTAGGCTAGCTGGAGTCTCATATACTCTCTCTTTTTATTTATTCATTTACTTTTGAAAAAGCATGTGTATGTACAGGTAGTTGTGATTGTGGCTCACATCTTTCCTTGGTTTTACGTCCAAGAACAGCTTAAACGCCCTCTATGGGTCAGGGATAGGCTTCCTATCCAATTTTCTTAAAAACTGGAAAACAGGATCTTTTTTAGTCAGATTCCTAAGACTAAATTGAGCATGTTCTTTATGAAATAGTGGCCATAAATCATGAATTGCACGATGCACTTCTCTACTAGGATGCGTCTCAAGAGTCAATACAAGATTATCTAAAGACTCCTTACTTAGGCCATCCTTAATGAATTGTATTTTATCTTCACGGTTTATAGATACTATTCATAAAGAACGACATTGTGCATTACAAGTCCATCTGGCACATCGATGATAGACTTTCAGTCATTTTGCACGATGTTTCTTTGCAAAAGTGCTTTCACCTGTTCCAGGCATGTGTGAAATGAAGGAATTAGAGGACTCACCTGATAATTGGACCTTTGCTTTAATTAACCACTGAATATCTTCAGGAATTTCATGATTCATTAACAACCTCAATCTTGCACATCTAGCACGGTAAAGTTTTGTAATCGCATTTTGAGGCAGAGCAGGAAAATACTTTTTTAATTTTTCAAGATTAGTGTCCATTTTCAAATGAGAATTGGAGGAGAGATTCAAAGAATTGTACAAATATACACAAATATCAGTTATTTTAGGAAACTCAAAGAACCGACTTAAGTCACGAAGTACCGTTGTCCGCCATTTTACCGGGGTGAGAGAAACTAGCAAAAACATCACTAAAAAAGAAACACAAAAATAATGTGAGAAAAAAAAATCATCAACCTTTATCTACAAGATTATTCAAACTAGTTGATTCATTTTTACTAGAAAAATTATCAAAGTAAGCTTTCAAACGATGTCCATTTTCCTTAAAAACATTGTCATTCATTGAATTCTCAATATCAAAGGCCCTATAATGATACACATGTTTTTTTAATAAATGGACTGCCCTATCTTGATCTTAGCTCTCTAGGGAATAAATGGAGTTGAGAATTATAAAACAAAACTTTTTTACCAGTATCAACTTTTTGACAATTTTCACAAGTTTTGCATAATGCATACGTGTCCTTTAACATGGTAGGCCAATAAAATCCATTTTGAAAGATTTTTATAGCTGTCTTTTTTGATGAAAAATAACTCCCACATGCTTCAGAATGACAAAGTTTAATGACACTACTTACCTCATTGTCGGTAATGAATTTTTAAAATATTTGATCAGGATAATATTTGAATAAGTTAGGGTCATTCCAATAAAAGTTCTTCACTTCGTTCAAAAACTTTTCTTTGTCTTGGGTACTCCAATTAGCTGGCAAATCTCCTAAAGCAAGAAAATTGATATTTTTATCATACCAAGACATTTGACTAAGAGAAAGTAAGGATTTGTTAGGAAAGTAATCGTGGATTGGTGTGATGTCAGATGTCGAATTTGTTGTCATTTTCGACAAAAGATCCGCATCAACATTTTCAGTGCGTTTTTCATCCATGATTTCTTCCTCAAAATAAATCATTTGCAAATCTTCACATTCCTCCAACTCATTTTTACTTAAAGTAGATTCAAGTTGATCATAAACTAATTCGTCAATATGATCTACTTCTTGTAAATCATTATCATCTGCAAGTTGCTTGCAAATGTTGAAAATATTCATCTCCAATGTCATGTTTCCAAATGATAGCTTCATCAGTCCATTCTTACAATTAATCAATGCGTTAGAGGTTGCAAGAAACGGACGTCCTAAAATAATTAATCAATGCGTTAGAAGTTGTAAGAAATGGACGTCCTAAAATAACAGGAAATGAATTACATGCTTCAATAGGTTCTGTGTCCAAGATAACAAAATCCACAAAATAAATGAATTTATCGACTTGTACTAACACATCTTCGACTATTCCTCTAGGCACTTTTACAGATCTATCGGCAAGTAAAAGAGTTATAGAGGTTGGTTTTAACTCACCTAGATTAAGACTCTTGAAAAACTGAATATGGAAGTAAATTCACACTAGCTCCAAGATCAAGTAAGACTCTTTCAATTTTATGTTCTCCAATAAAGTAAGAAATTGTAGGATAACCAGGGTCTTTATATTTCAAAGCATTATTGTTCTGAAGAACGACACTTACTTGTTCAGCTAAAAAGACTTTCTTTTTCACATTCAATTTCCTCTTCACAGTACATAGATCTTTCAAAAATTTAGCATAACAAGGAATTTGTTTAATAGCATCTAGCAAAGGTATATTAATTCTTACCTGTTTGAAAGTTTCAAAGATTTCAGAGTTATGATTGACTTTCCTTTGTTTGGTCATGACATGAGGAAATGGAAGCGTTGGTGGGGAATCAGTCTTTTCTTTGCAATTTCAGATTCAACCCCTTCCTTACCCTCAGACATTGACTCATCATCTTTCTCACAGGTTCAATAGTGGGTTTTTCAGTAACCTTACCACTGCGAAGAGTAGTGACTGATTTGACTTGATCCATGTGTTGGCTTCTAGAACTACATGTATTTGCATTGTATTGCCCCTTGGGATTTTGTTGTGGTTGAAATGGGAACTTACCTTTCTCTTGGAAACTGAGAGCAGATGTCAATTTTGCAAGAGTATCTTTAAAATCTATCATGTTTTGAGCAAGTTGAGTATTGATTGTCTCTTGCTTTTCAATGAATGCATGCAATGTTTCCTCAAGATTTCTTCTAGGAGGTGGAGCATAAGGAGGTGCATATCCATGAGAATTTTAGAAATTATGGTGTGCTTGAAATGGTGGTTGTGAAGTTTGTACATACCTCCACTAGATGTATGAGGTTGAGTTTTACTCGGTGCCTCATAAGTATCCGCGGTGTCCCAATTTTGAGCATTTTCAACTAACAAGTCTAAGTACTGCATTGCTTCATCAGGGTCGTTATCTTCAAAAGTTCCATTGCACATCAATTCAACCATTTGCCTATTCTAGGTGTTAACCCTTCATAGAAATGTGAAACCAATCTCCATGTTTCAAAACCATGATGAGGGCAAGTATTAAGCAAGTCTCGATATCTATCCCAACATTGGTAAAATATGTCTCCTGGTTTTTGAGTGAAAGTGGTGATTTGTCTTTTGAAAGAGTTTGTTGTGTGAGATTGGAAAAACTTCTTTAAAAACTGTTATTGCATTTCAACCCAAGCACGAATGGATCTTGCTCTCAAATTTTGAAGCCATGTTTTAGCTTTATCTTTTAATGAAAAAGGAAAAAGCTTTAATCTGATGGTGTTCATGCTACAATTTAAATTATTATATGTGTTGCAGACCCTCAAATTCCTTTAAATGTAAGTATGGATTTTCCAATTCTAAGCCATGAAAGGAAGGTAAAAGTTGAATAATACCTGACTTACAATTAAAATGAGATGCATTGGGAGGAAAAACTATGCATGATGGTGCACTTGTTCTTGTGGGATTCATGTGGTCTCTAAGTGTTCTAACATGATTATTCTCATTATGAAGTGATTGGTTATCTTCTTCGACCATATTTTCTAAAAATGATGAGGATACCCTACAAAGTCTACCACTTAATGTACGTGACCACACTCTCATGCATGTGTAGGAATAGAAGAAAAGAAAAAACAAAACTAAAGAAGAAGAAAGAAGAGACAAGAAACAAAGTTAGATACAAGAAAAGTGAAAAGAGAAAATAAAACAACTACTATAATTTATACAAGAGCTTACCTCCCTGGCAACGATGCCAAAACCTTGACATGACTAAAAGATTGTTGTCTTCTTCCAAGTGCAGGAGTGTCGAAGTAATAAATAACCCGGCAAGACCGGGGTCGAACCATAGGAAGGTTAATTGTACAAATTATAAACAACAATAATAGTAACAATAACAACAACAATAATAATAGTAGCAATAATAATACTACTAATAGTAGTAGTAATAGTAGTAGTGGTAGTAGTAGAAGTAATAGTGATTAGTACTTAAAAGTGCATTTTTATCATGGTTTTATATCATCATTTTGCACTTGAAGTATCAATAACTCCTTAACTAAAGCATGTTTTATAATAATATATCTAATAATATAAGATACCTTTAATTTATGGTAAATGTTCATTTTACATGTAGGCCTATCACATAAATGAAAGGATTGATTGATGACTTTAAGAACTTAAATTGCAAGGGCAAAGAGATGACCAAAATTAGAAAAGAGATGTCGGTGCAATCCAAACCGGAACACCATTCGGTAATTGGGTCATATCTGGAGTAATAGATCTCATATTTAGGTCTACTTTATATGATAGAAAAGTAAGACATAAACTTACAACTTTCATATGGAGCCCAAGATTTAAAAAGGCCATTTTCAAGTCTGAATTGTAGCAGCCCAAGCACTGTTCAGTATTTTGCCCATATCTGGAGTTCTAGAAGTCCAAATGAGCAGAATGTTTTACACAAGAAAGCTGAGACAATTTCCTACAACTTTCATGTTTTCTAGTGGTTCCAATTTTGACGTTATCAATGATGTTTTGGGCAGACAAGAGAAGATAAGGATTGTCACCAAGTCAAGAGTTGGCCACCCACTCATCAATTAGTCATCAAATCAATAGTTCCCAATTTTGGCCTATAAAAGGAGGCATTTGCCATGGATTTAGGCATCTTGATCTCCAGATCAAGATCATGCTCTTCCTTTGTCTCTTTGTATTTTTTGTAATGTTTATGCTTTGCTTTCATTAATATCAAGTTTATGCCTTTCATTTCCTTTCCTTTACTTAGTTAACTTTTATGTTCTTATTTTGTTTATCTATTTTGCTTTCTTTCATTTCTTTCATTTACTTAACTAACTTTTATCTTATTTATGTTCTTATTTTTTTTATTTTTCTTTCTTTTATTATGTCTAGCTAAGTTTATTACGTCAAGGTGAAAAGGTTACACTAATGGTGTAAGAATAAGTATAGTGTAAACTCAAAATGGACTTTAATGTTTGATACTAACATGTTTTGTATTTGTTATCTTCTTCACTCTTTAATACTTTGCTTGTTAAATGACTAATCTTGATTTATGTTGTATAACACTTGGTACAACAAATGCTTGGCACTTTCATAGCCCATAATGTATGGTATAACCGACACCTGAGCTATGAAAAAAACTTGATTTGTTGTTAACATAAGTTATAATCATGAATGCTTGACGAGATTTACAAGTATTAGCATTAATTGAATAAGATGACTAATGTAATCATGTTAACAATCTATAATCTGATTGGAACCTCCTTTGTGTGTTGTTTCAAATTGACTAATAAGAGTTTATACTATACTTGTTTGACATACCATTAGTGGATCCTCTAACCTTGACATTTATCGTTATTGTTGTTAAATCTTTACGTTAATATTCCTTCTCAAAGTTCTCATCTTCTTTTTCTCCTTCTCCTTCTTTTTCTTTATTATTATTATTATTATTATTATTATTATTATTATTATTATTAGTATTACTATTATTACTACTACTACTACTACTACTACTACTACTACTACTACTACTACTACTACTACTACTACTACTACTACTACTACTACTACTAATTGTTATTGTTATTGTTATTGTTATTGTTATTGGTAAGGTTATTGAAAAACCCACTCTTGAACCTAATGAGAAAGATGATGAGTCAATCTTTGAGGGTAAGGAAGGGGTTGAATTTGAAAATTGCAAAGAAACGATTGATTCACCACCAGCACTTCCATTTCTTCATGCCATAACCAAACAAAGGAAAGTCAATCACAACTCTAAAATCTTTGAAACTTTCAAACAAGTAAGAATCAATATACCTTTGCTGGATGCTATTAAATAGATTCCTTCCTATGCTAAATTTTTAAAACATATATGCATTGTAAAGAGGAAACTGAATGTGAAAAAGAAAGCCTTTCTAGCCGAACAAGTAAGTGCTATTCTTCAGAACAATAATGCTTTGAAATATAAAGACCCTGGTTGTCCTACAATTTCTTGCTTTATTGGAGAGCATAAAATTAAAAGAGCCTTACTTGATTTCGGTGCTAGTGTGAATTTACTTCCATATTCAGTTTTTCAGAGTCTCAATCTAGGTGAGTTAAAACCAATTTCTATATCTCTTTTACTTGCCGATAGATCTGTAAAAGTGCCTAGAGGAATAATTGAAGATGCGTTAGTACAAGTCGATAAATTCATTTATCCTATTGATTTTATTGTCTTGGACACAGAACCTGTTGAAGCATGTAATTCATTTCCTGTTATTTTAGGACGTCCGTTTCTTGCAACCTCTAATGCATTGATTAATTCTAGGAATGGACTGATGAAGCTATCATTTGGAAACATGACATTGGAGATGAATATTTTCAATATTTGCAAGCAACCTGGAGATGATAATGATTTACAAGAAGTAGATCATATTGACAATTAACCTGGAGATGATAATGATTTACAAGAAGTAGATCATATTGACGAATTAGTTTATGATCAACTTGAATCTACTTTAAGTAAAAATGAGTTAGATGAATCTGAAGATTTGCAAATGATTTATTCTAAGGAAGAAATCATGGATGAAACAAGCACCGAAAATATTGATGTGAATATTTTGTCAACAGTGACAACAGATTCGACATCTGACATCACACCAATCCATGATTACTTTCCTAACGAATCCTTACTTTCTCTTAGTCCAATGCCTTGGTATGATAAAAATATCAATTTTCTTGCTTTAGGAGATTTGCCAGCTGATTAGAGTACTCAAGGCAAAGAAAAGTTTTTAAACGAAGTGAAGAATTTTTATTATGATGACCCTAACTTATTCAATATTGTCCTGATCAAATATTTCAAAGATTCATTCCCGACAATGAGGTAAGTAGTGTCATTAAACTTTGTCATTCTGAAGCATGTGGAAGTTATTTCTCGTAAAAAAAGACAGCTACAAAAATCTTTCAAAATGGATTTTATTGGCCCACCATGTTCAAGAACACGCATGCATTCTACAAAACTTGTGAAAATTTTCAAAAAATTAATACTGGTCAAAAAGTTTTGTTTTATAATTCTCAACTCTATGCATTCTCTAGAGAGTTAAGACCAAGATGGAGCAATCCTTATGGGGCCTGTGATATTGAAAATTCAATGAATGACAATGATTTTAAGGAAAATGGACATCGTTTGAAAGCTTACTTTAATAATTTTTCTACTGAAAATGAATCAACTAGTTGGAATGATCTTGTAGATAAAGGTTGATTATTTTGTTTTTCTCACATTGTTTTTGTGTTTCTTTTTTAGTGATTTTTGCTAGTTTCTCTCACCTCGGTCAAATGACGGACAACGGTACTCCGTGACTTAAGTTGGTTCTTTCAGTTTCCCACAATAACTCAAGAATTCATAAAGCAAGAATAAAAGAATTTCATGACAAGAAAATACATAGAAAAACCTTCAATGTTGGTCAAAAAGTCTTGCTTTATAATTCTCGACTGCATTTATTTCCTGGAAAATTAAGATCAAGATGGAGTGGTCCTTTTATTGTGAAACATGTGTATCCATATGGGGCCTATGACATCGAGAATCCAAAGAATGGCAATGTTTTCAAGGTAAATGGACATCGTCTGAAAGTTTACTTTGACAATTTTTCAGTTGAACATAACTCTATTGAATTGGGTGATCCTGTATATAAAGATTGATTTTATTCTATTTTATTTTATTTTTGTTTCTTATATAAATATTGATTTTATTTTATTTTATTTTTGTTTCTTTTTGAGTGATTTTTGCAAGTTTCTTCACCCGGTCAAATGGCGGATAACGGTACTCCGTGACTTAAGTCGGTTCTTTCAGTTTCCCACAATTACTGATATCTGTGTATATATTTGTGCAATTCTTTGAATCTCTCTTCCAATTCTCATTTGAAAATGGACACTAATCTTGAAAAATTGAAAAAGTATTTTCCCCATCTACCTCAGAATGCGATTACAAAAATTTACCGTGCTAGATGTGCAAGATTGAGATTGTTAATGAATCATGGAATTCCTGAAGCTATTCGCTGGTTGATTGAAGCAAAGGTCTGATTATCAGGTGAGTCCTTTAACTCCTTCATTTCACACATGCCTGGAACAGGTAAAAGTACTTTTGCAAAGAAATGTCGTGCAAAACGACTAAAAGTCTATCATCGATGTGCTAGATGGACTTGTAATGCACAATGTCATTCTTTAGGAATGATATTTATAAACCGTGAAGATAAAATACAATTTATTAAGGATGGCCTGAGTAAGGAGTCTTTAGATAATCTTCTATTGACTCTTGAGACGCATCCTAGTGGAGATGTGCATCGTGCAATTCATGATTTATGGCCACTATTTCATAAAGAACATGATCGACTTAGTCTTGGGAATCTGACTAAAAAAGACCCTGTTTGCCAGTTTTTAAGAAAACTGGATGGGAAGCCTATCCCCGACCCATAGAGGACGTTTAAGCCGTTCTTAGACGTAAAACCAAGGGAAGATATGAGTCACAATCACAACTACCTGTACATATACATGCTTTTTCAAAAGTAAATAAATAAATAAATAAAGAGAGAGAGAGAGAGAGTGTGTGAGATTCCAGCTAGCCTACATATAGGTGGTATGATTGTCTTTCTAATTTCTCATCTATAAAACCCTATCTTCCTCCCTTTCATTTTAGGTCATCACATAAGAAATATTTGTGTTTTTGGTGGATCTAGTCCTGGGAAAGAAAAGGAGTTTTTAGAATTAACAAATCATCTTGGTCAAGTGCTAGCTGAGAGAAAGATTCATTTAGTGTACGGGGGAGACAATCTTGGGTTAACGAGAGGTGTGTCAATAACTGCATTTTTAGGAGGTAGTCAAGTTTTGGGGGTTATCCTCAAAGCTTTAGCAAAAAGGGACATCATTGAAAAAACAATTGGAGAAGAACTTCAGGTCTCCATAATGTCAGCTCGAATGAATGCAGTGTTTAACCATGCTGATGCCTTCATTGCTTTACCAGGTGGTCTAGGCACATTGGAAGAGATCTTTCATATTTCCTCTTGGGCCGAACTGCATATTCACCATAAACCCATAGGTTTGTTAAATGTTAATGGTTATTATGATAGGTTGTTGTCTTTTCTTGATCATGCTGTGGAACAAGAATTTCTAACATCTTCCGCACGACAAATCATAATCTCTGCTGCTATTTCTGAATAATTGATTGACCAACTACAATCCTTCATTCCTGTAATTGATCCTTCCATGAGTCGCATAAATTGGTCAACTAAGGAAAGCCGTAAAAAGCTTAAATTGGATTTGAGCCTTCATTTGTGAATCTTTGTGTCTTTTGGTTTTATTATTATGTTTTGTTGTTACTTATATTTGTTTCAGTGTGTTTCAGGTTTGTCACTGTTCGTTATTTCAGGTGATATCTTCTATACTCTATCTTTCTACCTTTAAACATTGAGGACAATGTCTTGTTTTAGTTGGGGGGAGAGGGTAGTAGCTAAAAAAAAAATTGTGTTTTTTATTTCATAAAGCATGTGCAAAATGATTGTTACTATGATGGCAGAGTAAGGAGAACTTTTGTGACTCTTGAGACACATCTTAGTAACCATTCTTAATAAGGTCTATCATAATACTTCATGAAATATTCAGGTTTACAAACTCTCGCATTGTTATCACTTAATTCTGCTCATATACTTATTTAACATGTATTCTTCAACCTTAATTTACATACACACACACTTTAACATATGATTGTGGGTTGTATATTGGATTATTACATTATTTATGTTCTTTTGTTAAAGGTCACAACTAAGGGAAATGGATTGTATATAATTAAAAAAAATAAAAAAAATAATAATAATAAAAATGTAGATAAGTTTGGTTTCGTAGCCTCCCTAACATAAGCAATTAAGCACGAATGAGTGTTTTAACACCTAATACCCTAAAGTCAACTAACTTGGGAGCTATTGGCCCAACGCTTGTTACATGGGTTGAGGAGAAAAGCTTAAGGGAATCAAACATTGCATTATCTACATATTAGTATCTGCAACCCGAGTTACTAAGCTCGTAGGGGTGTCTCAACACCTAATGCCCTAAGACCAACTGGTCTGGGAGTCATTACCTAAAAGCTCGTTACATGGGTTAAAGATGCATGATGTTTTTAAATTATATGTATATATATTTAAAAAAAAAGACAAAAATAATAATCCCAACCCAAGGAAGTTAACCTTAAACATTATAACAAAAAAATTGTTTTCTTCCAAGAAAAGCCCCATAATTATGTGTTGATACATTGAGCACAAAAGAAAGGTTTATTAATATCTTGTTAAGCGGTATTGAGCAGATATATATATAAATGAGAGTTTGTTTATCTGGATAGATTAATGGAAGTTAAATGATGACTACCTTGCTTTGTGGAATTTGCAAATTGTTTTTCTATTTTAACGCTTTGATTACTAGGGACTAGTAATAAGCTGGTTGGGAGGTGTGATTAGTACTTAAAAGTGCATTTTTATCATGGTTTTATATCATCATTTTGCACTTGAAGTATCAATAACTCCTTAACCAAAGCATGTTTTATAATAATATATCTAATAATATAAGATACCTTTAATTTATGGTAAATATTCATTTTAAATGTAGGCCTATCACATAAATGAAAGGATTGATTGATGACTTTAAGAACTTAAATTGCAAGGGCAAAGAGATGACCAAAATTAGAAAAGAGATGTCGGTGCAATCCAAACCGGAACACTGTTCGGTAATTGGGTCATATCTGGAGCTATAGATCTCAGATTTAGGTCTACTTTATATGGATGGAAAGGTAAGACATAGGCCTACAACGTTCATATGGAGCCTAAGATCTAAAAAGGTCATTTTCATGTCCGAATTGTAGCAACAACAAAGAAGCCCGAATCTGTCCTCCAGCCCGAGCACTGTTCAATATTTTGCTCATATCTGGAGTTCTAGAAGTCCAAATGAGCTGAATGTTTTACACAAGAAAGCTGAGACAATTGCCTACAACTTTCATGTTTTTGAGTGGCTCCAATTTTGACGTTATCAATGACGTTTTGGGCAGACAAGAGAAAATAAGGATTGTCACCAAGTCAAGAGTTGGCCACCCACTCATCAATTAGTCATCAAATCAATAGTTCCCAATTTTGGCCTATAAAAGGAGGCATTTGCCATGCATTTAGGCACCAATTTTGGCCTATAAAAGGAGGTATTTGCCATGCATTTAGTCATCTTGGTCTCCAGATCAAGATCATGCTCTTTCTTTCTCTCTTTGTATTTTTTGTATTGCTTATGCTTTGCTTTCATTAATATCAAGTTTATGTCTTTCATTTCCTTTCATTTCCTTAGTTAACTTTTATCTTATTTATGTTTTTATTTTGTTTATTTATTTTTCTTTCTTTCATTATGTCTAGCTAAGTTTATTATATCAAGGTGAAAAGGCTACACTAATGGTGTAAGAATAAGTATAGTGTAAACTTAATATGGACTTTGATGTTTGATACTAACATGTTTTATATTTGTTATCTTGTTCACTCTTTAATACTTTGCTTGTTAAATGATTAATTTTGATTTATGTTGTATAACACTTGGTACAACAAATGCTTGGTACTTTCATAGTTCATACTATATGGTATAACCGACACTTGAGCTATGAAAGGAACTTGATTTGTTGTTAAAATAAGTTATAATCATGAATGCTTGACGAGATTTACAAGTACTAGCATTAATCGAATAAGATGACTAATGTAATCATGTTAACAATCTATAATCTAATTGGAACCTCCTTTATGTGTTGTTTCCGATTGAAAAATAAGAGTTTATACTATACTTGTTTGACATATCATTAGTGGAACCTCTAACCTTGATATTTGTTATTATCATTGTTTAATCGTTACATTAATATTTCATCTCAAAGTTCTCATCTTGTTCTTCTTCTTCTCCTTCTTTTTCTTTATTATTGTTATTATTATTATTACTATTATTATTAGTATTACTACTATTATTATTATTGTTATTATTGTTATTATTATTATTGTTATTGCTATTACTATTATTGTTGTTGTTGTTATCATTGTTGTTGTATTATTGTATTTATAATTTGTACAATTAACCTCCCTGTGGTTCGACCCCGGTCTTGCCGGATTATTTATTACTTTGACACTCCTGCACTTGGGAGAAGACATCAATATTTTAGTCGTGTCATGTCTCAACACCTAATACCCTAAGACTAACTAGTTTAGGAGTCATTAGTCTAAAGCTCGTTACATGGGTTAAAGATGCATTGTGTTTTAATATATATATACACACACCTAAAAAAGTTAACCTTAAATATTAAAACAAAAATTTTATTTTTTTCCATGAAAAGTCCCATAACTATATATTGATATATTGGGAATAGATGAAAGGTTTATATGTCTTGATTAAGAAGAATGAAGTAGATATGTAAATTTAATGAGAGTTTGTTTACCTAAATAGATTAATGGAAGTTAAATGATAAATGCCTTGTTTTTTGATTTTATAAATTGTTTTTCTTCTTTAATGCTTTAATTACTAAGAACTAGTAATATGCTGGTTGGGAGATGAGATTAGTACTTAAAAATATATTTTTATCAAGGTTTTATATCATCATATTGCACTTAAAGTATCATTAAATTCCCTAACTTAAGCATGTTTTATAATAACAAGTCTAATAATATAAGATATCTTTAATTTATGGTAAATGCTCATTTCAAATTTAGGTGTGTTTCACAATTTAAAAGATTGATTAATTCGTTTAACTATTAAAAGTGAAATGACAAAGAAATAACTAAGTTTAGAAAAGAGATGCTAATTTAATTCAAACTGAAATACCTTTCGATCATAAGGTCATATTTAGAGTTTTAGATCTTGGATTTCAGTTTGGTTTATATGGCTAGAAAGCTAAAACATAGGCCTAAAACATTTATGAAAGTCCGAGACTCATTTCTGCCGTTTGAAAGTCCAAATCTTAGCATTAAAAGAGAAGTCCGAATCAGTACTATAGCACAAACACTATTTAATATTTATCTCATATCTCTAGTTCTAGAAGTCCAAATGAGCTCATTCTTCTTTTGTGAAAGCAAAGACAAATTCCCAAAACTTTTATAAAGATTATCTATTCAAATTCTGATGTTAGCAATGATGTGTTATTCAGAAAAGAAGATAAAGGTTGTCACTAAGTTAAGAGGTGGCCACCTACTCAATAATTAGTTATCAAATCAATAGTTTCAAATTCGAGTATATAAAAGGAGGTATTTTGCTATATATTTAGACATCATGGTTGTTCATATTAAGATCTTGCTCGTACTTTTTTTTTTATTTTGTAATGTTAAAGTTTTATTTTATGTTATATTAATATCTTATTTATACTTTTGGTTTCCTTTCCTTTACTTAGTTAACTTATATCTTATTTATGTTCTTATCTTATTTATTTATTTTTCTCTCTTTTATTATGTTTAGTTAAGTTTATTATGTAAAGGTGAAAATGTTATACTAATGGTGTAAAAATATATATAATGTAAACTTAATATGAACTTTAATATTTGATACTAATATGTTTTGTATACTTTTAATACTTTGATTGTTAAATGATTAATTTAGATTTATGTTCTATAACCCTTCAAACAATAAATGTTTGACCCTTTCATAGCCTATTTTATGGTTTAACTGACACTTGTACTATGAAAGGTGACACGACGAAAAGATTATTATCTTCTCCCAAGTGCAGGAGTGTCGAGTAATAAATAACCAGGTAAGACCGGGGTCGAACGATAGGGAGGTTATTTGTACAAATTATAAATAACAATAATACAACAACAATAACAATAACAATAACAACAATAACAAGAATAACAACAACAACAACAACAATAATAATAATAATAATAATAATAATAATAATAATAATAATAGTAGTAGTAGTAGTAGTAGCAGTAGTAGTAATAATAATAATAATAATAATAAAGAAAGAGAAAAAGAAGAAGATGATGAGAACTTGGAGATGGAAAATTAATGTAAGGATTAAACAATAATAATAACAAATGTCAAGGTTAGAGGTTCCACTAATGATATATCAAACAAGTATAGTATAAACTCTTATTATTGAATTGGAAACCACACACAAAGGAGGTTCCAATCAGATTATATATTGTTAACATGATTACATTAGTCATCTTATTCAATTAATGCTAATACTTGTAAATCTCGTCAAGCATTCATGATTATAACTTATGTTAAAAACAAATCAAGTTCCTTTCATAGCTCAGGTGTCGGTTATACCATACATTATGGGCTATGAAAGTGACAAGCATTTGTTGTACCAAGTGTTATACAACATAAATCAAGATTAGTCATTTAACAAGCAAAGTATTAAAGAGTGAACAAGATAACAAATATAAAACATGTTAGTATCAAACATTAAAGTCCATATTAAGTTTACATTATACTTATTCTTACACCATTAGTGTAACCTTTTCACCTTGACATAATTAACTTAGCTAGACATAATGAAAGAAAGAAAAATAGATAAACAAAATAAGAACATACAAGCTAACTAAGTAAAGGAAAGGAAATGAAAAGCATAAACTTAATATTAATGAAAGCAAAGCATAAACATTACAAAAAATACAAAGAGAGAAAGGAAGAGCATGATCTTGATCTGGAAACTAAGATGCCTAAATGCATGGCAAATGCCTCCTTTTATAGGCCAAAATTGGAAACTATTGATTTGATGACTAATTGATAAGTGGGTGGCCAACTTTTGACTTGGTGACAATCCTTATCTTCTCCTGTCTGCCAAAAACGTCATTGATAACGTCAAAATTGGAGCCAGTTGTAAACATGAAAGTTGTAGGCAATTGTCTCAGCTTTCTTGTATAAACAATTCAGCTCATTTGGACTTCTAGAACTCCAGATATGGCCAAAATACCGAACAGTGCTCGGGCTGGAAGACAGATTCGGGCTTCTTTGTTGTTGCTACAATTTGGACTTGATAATGACCGTTTTAGATCTTGGGCTCCATATGAAAGTTGTAGGCCTATGTCTTACCTTTCCATCCATATAAATTGGACCTAAATCTGAGATATATAGCTCTAGATATGACCCAATTACCGAACAATGTTCTGGTTTGGATTGCACCGACATCTCTTTTCTAAGTTTGGCCATCTCTTTATCCTTGCAATTTAAGTTCTTCAAGTCATCAATCAATCCTTTCATTTATGTGATAGGCCTGCATTAAAAATAGACATTTACCACAAATTATAGGTATCTTATATTATTAGATACATTATTATAAAACATATTTTAGTTAAGGAGTTATTGATATTTCAAGTGCAAAATGATGATATAAAACTATGATAAAAATGCACTTTTAAGTACTAATCAAAAGGAACTTGATTTGTTATTAACATAAATTAACATTATGAATACCTAACAATATTTACAAGTATTAGCATTATTCAAATAAGATAACTAATGTAATCATGTTAACAATTTATAATCCGATTGAAATCTCCTTTGTGTGTGGTTTTTAGTTTAGTAATAAAAAGAATTTATATTATGCTTATTTGAAATATTATTAGTAGATCCAATAACCTTGATAATTGTTTTATCCTTATTTAATCCTTACATTAATATCCCATAAAATTCTTATAAACTCTTTGTTTATATATATATATATATATATAATTCACCTCCTTGTGGTTCAACCCTGATCTTGTCAACTTATTTATTACTTCGACACTTCTATACTTGGATAAGGCATCAATCTTTTGATTGTGTCATAGATCATCTTACTAAGATATTATCTTAATAAAAACATTATTGTGAAGTGGAGTGATATGATATTTGATACATAATTGATTGGTTTAATGCAAATGAGAGATTGTAAGTATATATATATATCTTGTTGCCAATCGGTTGGTTACATGTAACATTGATTTTTGTTCATGTAATTATATTTAATTTTTAATAAAAGCTTATTTATTGTTAATATTCATATAAAAATTGATTAATAAATCCAATATTTGTTAATAATTCTAGAATAAAGATAAAATCACAAGGATAAACATGCTTTATAAAGTTATAAATATGTTATAATTATGAGATTTCTATTGCATAAAAAACTTGTTCTTAAATTTTTATGGTTATGCTTTATTAAAACTGGACATTAATTAGAATAATTAAGATTGATATGTATTTTGTTCTTTCTTTTATGCTAAGGTATGAAGGATACCTAGAACTAATATGTAGATATTTGTTAGATGATAAGTATGCTGGACTCACTCACATTAGAATTTTATATCAAGAGATCACCTGTGTTTATGGAAAGCCTCACATGATGATTGTATAAGTAATTCTTATACTTGAGATTACTAAGTTATCTTCTATAGGAAAATTTCTGTTTTGATCCCTACATGTTATCCTAATCGAAGATAATAATAGGGCAGTTATTGGGTATACCATGAACTATATAAAGGTATATGAGTAATCAAGAGATGATTCATCACCCTATATGAATTAGAAAAAAATATTACATTTTTTCTCAAATAGTATTGAATGTAAATTTTTACGTAAAGTGGAATAAAATTTAAAAGCATTTCAAATCTTATTCAAAGAATCAATAACTATAGAGTTGAGAATAAAAATGATTGGACAAAGTAGACATTCCATGCTATAATGTGTAAATCAGAATATTGTTGATGAAATGATAATAATTACACTAAGAAATTAGTCACTAAAATATTAAGTCAAATCACTTATAACTTTTATAATATTTGAAGGATCATGACAAGTCACTAGATATTGTACTTAATCTTTAAATATAAATTAATCAATTATTGAATTGATTATAAATTATTTTATTTTATTTTATTTTATTTATTTAATCTTATTTTATTTTCAATTGTGATTTATATTTGAATTAACTTATTAGGGAACCTAATAGGTTACACATAAATAAGAACCATTGGTTAAAAATTAGAATGAAATGATTAATTAAGTGTGACTTCATTATAAATAAGTTTTAGAAATTAAGAACTAAAACGTAATTTATATAGGGAATAACAATTCTAGACTTAGAAAAATCAAGTAGGGATTTGATTGAATAAATTTCTAAAATTATCCTAAAATAATATATATGATATTATTTAGGAGAAAATTGATTTTTTTCATTTATAAGGTTTTTAGGTCTTTCTATAAATAAAATGTTATGTTTATCATTTTCTAAGAAATACAATGGTACATAGAACACCTCTGAAAAATAAAAAAGAAAAGAGCTAACACTTAAAGGAATAACAATCCCTCTATTCTAAAAAGAGATTTCTCATTAATGGTTCATGTACATTATTGTTAGAGGCCAAATACTTAGCTGACTTGTAATTTATAATAATTCAGCCTTGATATAATTATTCAAAGACAAAAAAAACCATATGATCTTCAAATAATCTTTGTATAAACTCTAAACTTTAGATTTATCTAATGAGATCTTGAGGATTCCAAAAAACAATTATAAAATTATTATTTTTGTTGCATATATATATATTTAGAGAAATCCAATGCCTCTCTTCTACTTGCCATGACCAAATATAAATAAATAGATAAATAACCAGATAAAGGTAAACCTTAGTCATTTATGGAATTCATAAAACAAATTTATTTATTATTACAAACTATATACCTAATACGGGTGTAGCATCTATTCAAACATTTTATAGGTGTTAAACACTTGACACAAATAAGATATTTGATTTTTTATAGGTGTTTCCACTATTTAATTTAGCATATTAACACATAGCTGTTAGATTGGTGATTGCTTTTATTGTTGAACTAAGAAGTGGGCATTGTTGATGTGCTAATTTGAAAACAAGAATAATAAATAATATGGTAAGTTGAAGCAGTTTTACAATTTTAATACTTACAAGATATTGATTGAATTCGAGTATTCTTAAAAAAAAAATTGTTGAAAATGCCAAGACCTTCTTTTTTTTTCCGCGTAGACTGATGATTACATCAATAATTTGAAGTTATTAAAAAACAAATTGCAGTATAAGCTTAGCAATATTGGTTATTTAGATATAAGTTATTTAATTTTATAAGGAAATCTTGACCATTAATTTCAAATTAATGTTTTTGATTTCACAAATATGATTAAGACTTAGCAATCTTTGCTACAAGCTTGAAACTAACTAAGGATTTCCACCTTTGGTTTTTAAATATAGATCTTAAATTAATGTTTTTGATTTCACAAATATGATTAAGACTTAGCAATCTTTGCTACAAGCTTGAAACTAACTAAGGATTTCCACCTTTGGTTTTTAAATATAGATCTTATATCTAAATATATTTTTCTTTATTTAAATAATCTAAATAAAGTTTGATCTAGAGAGATTAATTTATTCTTTTCTATTTATATACTATATTTACTATCTAGATTTCATTCTTCTTCATTGATTTATCGTGGTTTAAACTTGTCTGTGTTTTAAAAAATTACCACATAAATATTCAAAAAATTTCATCTTTATAAAGGTCATATTCAAGTATTGGTGTTGTTAAAAGATTAATTTAGGAGAAAATTGATTTTTTTTTCATTTATAAGGTTTTTAGGTCTTTCTATAAATAAAATGTTATGTTTATCATTTTCTAAGAAATACAATGGTACATAGAACACCTCTGAAAAATAAAAAAGAAAAGAGCTAACACTTAAAGGAATAACAATCCCTCTATTCTAAAAAGAGATTTCTCATTAATGGTTCATGTACATTATTATTAGAGGCCAAATACTTAGCTGACTTGTAATTTATAACAATTCAGCCTTGATATAATTATTCAAAGACAAAAAAAACCATATGATTTTCAAATAATCTTTGTATAAACTCTAAACTTTAGATTTATCTAATGAGATCTTGAGGATTCCAAAAAAAAATTATAAAATTATTATTTTTGTTGCATATATATATATTTAGAGAAATCCAATGCCTCTCTTCTACTTGCCATGACCAAATATAAATAAATAGATAAATACCCAGATAAAGGTAAACCTTAGTCATTTATGGAATTCATAAAACAAATTTATTTATTATTCCAAACTATATACCTAATACGGGTGTAGCATCTATTCAAACATTTTATAGGTGTTAAACACTTGACACAAATAAGAGATTTGATTTTTTATAGGTGTTTCCTCTATTTAATTTAGCATATTAACACATAGCTGTTAGATTGGTGATTGCTTTTATTGTTGAACTAAGAAGTGGGCATTGTTGATGTGCTAATTTGAAAACAAGAATAATAAATAATATGGTAAGTTGAAGCAGTTTTACAATTTTAATACTTACAAGATATTGATTGAATTCGAGTATCCTTAAAAAAAAAAATTGTTGAAAATGCCAAGACCTTCTTTTTTTTTCCGCGTAGACTGATGATTACATCAATAATTTGAAGTTATTAAAAAACAAATTGCAGTATAAGCTTAGCAATATTGGTTATTTAGATATAAGTTATTTAATTTTATAAGGAAATCTTGACCATTGATTTCAAATTAATGTTTTTGATTTCACAAATATGATTAAGACTTAGCAATCTTTGCTACAAGCTTGAAACTAACTAAGGATTTCCACCTTTGGTTTTTAAATATAGATCTTATATCTAAATATATTTTTTTTATTTAAATAATCTAAATAAAGTTTGATCTAGAGAGATTAATTTATTCTTTTCTGTTTATATACTAGATTTACTATCTAGATTCCATTCTTCTTCATTGATTTATCGTGGCTTAAACTTGTCTGTGTTTTAAAAAATTACCACATAAATATTCAAAAAATTTCATCTTTATAAAGGTCATATTCAAGTATTGGTGTTGTTAAAAGATTTTTCAAATAAAAAATATTTTGATTGTTACATATTCTTATCAATACCATGTGAGAATAGCAACCATCTATTATTATTATTATTAAACAGTATACTTATTATTAGTCAAGTACTTCAGACAGCTAAAGTCATGAAAATGCATGAAAACCAACTTCTTAGCAAATACTAGAAGTTCACACACCATAAATACACCTTTTTCTTTTACAATTATATTATTTTAATTTTTGAGAGTCCATATATATATATATATATATCAATGGAAACTAGAAGTCACTTTCCCATACAGTAAGTAGGCTAGAACACAGACAAGACACCAAAAAACAAGAAGAAAAAGGAACACAAACTCCTGTGTCTTCCGCACACTACACTCATGTGGTGTTTGACCAGCTAGGCTACTAACTTTGCGTACAGTTTTTATGTTGCCACTTAGGCAGACCCCAAATCATTGGCCAAAAAGGGTTCTTGAAGGAGGGATCAGTATCCCTACATTATCAGTGACACTAGCAAGGAAATCATCAATGGAATTAATCATAATAGCAATAGGCAATGTTCATTAAACTGAAGGGTGCTTAAATTTCTCAAATGGCCAGATTAGAGAATGTAATAATTAATTAAATGACATCACTGGAATTAAATTTCTTAAATTTCTCTAATCATGTTAATTAATTAGCATGATCAGAGAATGTGAAATCAAATCCAGGGTTAACTTCTGATTATGGAATTCGATATTAGCAATGTTCATTACACTGCCAAATTTGTTGGATGCTGAGGTAGGAGGTGCCAATAACTTGAAGGCAAACGATACAATTGATTGGAAAGGTGGGAATAATATCATTTCACTATTATGAAATTACAAAATATACTAAAACTAATATACGGGATCAACATTCCCTTTTTTGTTTGTTTTTTTTATGTGTCATTAAACTTTTCTCTCCTTGATTTGATCTTTTTATTGTAAAATTAAAGATTTATTACTTTTAATATGTCAAGCAATGATAAAATTAAAAGAGATAGACCAAACCCAAAAACATAAAAAAACTGGGTGATTATTTTAAAATTGACTCATAAAGTCAATTCTGGTCCTTTTACTTTACAACTTCTTATTTTTCAATCCCTATAGTTTTTCAAAAAATTCTTATTTGTTCAAAACTTTATTTTTTTATTTTTTATTTTTTAATTTTAATTAGGAGTAAGAAAGTAATTGGAATATAATGTTAGAAAGATAAAATTATTCATTAATATTAATTTTAACCATTGAAATAGTCTATCTGAACAAATTTCATACCATAATAAGAGTTCTACTTATGTTTTCTTTCAATATCAAATTGCATGAGAGAATATATTTGATTTCAAAAAGTTTTTGGGTACTAGCTTGATTTTTTATTATTTTGGATTATTATTTTGAGTTAGTTAAAGACATAAACAAGTTTATTTAGGTTTTTATGATATTTTTTAGTTAAATAATGGTTAGAAAATAAATTTTTGAGTGTAAAATATCTCAACATTGACTTTCTAGTGATTTTCTCATTGTTGGGATATAAACAAAATAGGTGATGGCTTGCTTGCTTTTTTTTTTTTAACATTGGGGTAATAAATAAAAAATAATAATGATACTTTAATTTTTTCCTTTTGAATTTTTTAATCTTGTTTTTTGATATTGATTTTTTTTAATTTTATCCTTTAATAGTTAGTTTATTTTTAATTGGTTTTTATTATTTATTTTATTTTATTTTTTATGAATTTATTATAATTTTAAATCAATATTCTATGAGTTTATTGATGCTTGATTTTATAAATATTTATTTTATATTATTTTTTATAATCATCTTAATTGTTTTTATATTCATTAAATTAATCAATAGGTTATATTGAATTAATTAATCTCTATGTAGTGTTTTTTCTACTAAAAAAATCACTAACCTATTCTTTTTTTTTTGTATTATAAAAATATTTATCTGACCCCTGTTAAAGATGATAACAGTCAAATTCTATGCATGTCAAGTGTTTAAAAACATTAATTTCCTCCTACCATCACCTGTTTTATAATCTTGCGTTCTTTTCTACAATGCTTCTGGAATGTGCCCTTTTCCAATATAGTTTCTTTTTTTTTTTTTTGGCTAAAACTAACCCATCCCCTAACCACGAGTTAAATATCATTAGTTTCTAAAAGAAATTTTCATGTCATTGGTATTTGAACAGAATGTTTGATGTGATTTCATCCATGTATTAACTTAAATTAGTAATGATCAAAAGTTTATATGTCAAATCATGACATATGTCAGCGGCAATAATTGATCATTTATAAATTAAATTAAGAAATGGATCAAATCGAATCAAACAATTTGTTCAGCGACAATTGACATAATTGTTTTTTGTTTAGAAACTAATGACACTATAATCAATCGTTTAGCCTTTTTTTTTCCCTTCCCAAAGCGGTTTATTTTCTTTTAAGAACATATGTGGCTCCTTCTGAAATAATTTAACAAGAGTTATTATAGCCCGTGGTTGAATTTTATAAATAGTCATTAAACTTTGACCAATAGATCTTCTGATAGTGCATTAGCAAATTCAATATAAACAGTAATATCCTTGGCGGTCATGAAGATTCTTAGTCTTTTCTTTGTAAATCCTTGCATTCTTGTAAGCATTATTTTTTTTTTTATCAACGTGGTGGCAGTCCTTTTGGGTACCAAAAGGATAGACGCCACCCATTCACTGTCTGTGATGGAGGGAATGACTCCTGCATCATGGAGGATAATTTGCAAAGCTTGCAAAGCCAATATTGATTCATGCATATTTTGGGGAACACATATATGCCTCTCCATCTCTTCTATCTTGGTAAAATCATAGCCATAGCTCAAAGTTATGCTTAATCCATCTTTGCTATCAAAATCACAAACCTGCTGCATACACTTATCAACTTGGTCATAACATGTGATAGAATAAACATTGTTATAAGGATATGTCATTGCATCATGAAAATTAAATTCAATCTTTTCATCTCTTACTTTCATTGACAAAGTATCCTTACCACAATCAATCTTTGTATTGACAGTTTTCAAGAATGGTCTCCCAAACAATATAGGAGTGTTGTTTGATGAATAATAAGAATCATGTTCTATATTAAGAATATAAAAATCAAATGGAATAACCAAACTATTAATCTTGACTAGGACATCTTCTATCACACCAAGTGGATAAACAAAACTACGATCCGCAAGTTGTATTATAATTCTAGTTTTATTCAAAGGTTCCAAACTAAGAGAATCATAAACATGTTTAGGCATAACACTAATAGATGCACCTAAATCACATAAGGATCTTTTAAAACTAGCATTACCAATAACACATAGGATAGTAAACGCACCTGGGTCTTTTTGCTTCAAAGGCATATTCTTTTGAACAACAGCAGATACAACTTCACCCATACTTATCGTTTCATAACCTTTCAGTTTGAAAGCTCTCTTGGTAGTACACAATTCCTTCAAGAATTTGGCATACTTGGGAATTTGCTTGATAGCATCAAGCAAAGGAATGTTGAGTTCCACTTTCTTGAAAACCTCTAAAATCTCTTTTTCTTTGTCCTCTTTCTTTAACCTAGAAGAACTCACAGGAAAGGGTGAAATTATTTTAAAACTGGAATTCATTGAGTGAGGAATTACCTTTGAAGTGTTGGTTGATGTTTTAGTTTGTGGAAGAGGATGATGTTCCTTCCTTGTACTCAATTCAGTTTCTATCTCTTCTGCTTCCTCCATCTCAATTTGTTTTGACCACTTCTCAGCATGATCGCACTAACATTCTCTTTTGGATTCAATGCTCAGATTATATATTGTTAACATGATTACATTAGTCATCTTATTCAATTAATGCTAATACTTGTAAATCTCGTCAAGCATTCATGATTATAACTTATGTTAACAACAAATCAAGTTCCTTTCATAGCTCAGGTGTCGGTTATACCATACATTATGGGCTATGAAAGTGCCAAACATTTGTTGTACCAAGTGTTATGTAACATAAATCAAGATTAGTCATTTAACAAGCAAAGTATTAAAGAGTGAACAAGATAGCAAATATAAAACATGTTAGTATCAAACATTAAAGTCCATATTAAGTTTACATTATACTTATTCTTACACCATTAGTGTAACCTTTTCACCTTGACATAATTAACTTAGCTAGACATAATGAAAGAAAGCAAAATAGATAAACAAAATAAGAACATAAAAGTTAACTAAGTAAAGGAAAGGAAATGAAAGGCATAAACTTAATATTAATGAAAACAAAGCATAAAAAATACAAAGAGAGAAAGGAAGAGCATGATCTTGATCTGGAAATCAAGATGCCTAAATGCATGGCAAATGCCTCCTTTTATAGGCCAAAAATGGGAACTATTGATTTGATGACTAATTGATAAGTGGGTGACCAACTTTTGACTTGGTGACAATCCTTATCTTCTCTTGTCTGCCCAAAACGTCATTGATAACGTCAAAATTGGAGCCAGTTGTAAACATGAAAGTTGTAGGCAATTGTCTCAGCTTTCTTGTGTAAAAATTTCAGCTCATTTGGACTTCTAGAACTCTAGATATGGCCAAAATACCGAACAGTGCTCGGGCTGGAAGACAGATTCGGGCTTCTTTGTTGTTGCTACAATTTGGACTTGATAATGGCCTTTTTAGATCTTGGGCTCCATATGAAAGTTGTAGGCCTATGTCTTACCTTTCCATCCATATAAATTGGACCTAAATCTGAGATCTGTAGCTCCAGATATGACCCAATTACCGAACAGTGTTCCGGTTTGGATTGCACCGACATCTCTTTTCTAAGTTTGGCCATCTCTTTATCCTTGCAATTTAAGTTCTTCAAGTCATCAATCAATCCTTTCATTTATGTGATAGACCTGCATTAAAAATAGACATTTACCACAAATTATAGGTATCTTATATTATTAGATACATTATTATAAAACATATTTTAGTTAAAGGAGTTATTGATACTTCAAGTGCAAAATGATGATATAAAACCATGATAAAAATGCACTTTTAAGTACTAATCACACCCCCAAACCAGCTTATTACTAGTCCCTAGTAATCAAAGCGTTAAAATAGAAAACAAATTTGTAAATTTCACAAAGCAAGGTATTCATCATTTAACTTCCATTAATCTATCCAGATAAACAAACTCTCATTAAATTTATATATCTGCTCAATACCACTTAACAAGATAATAATAAACCTTTCTTTTGTGCTCAATGTATCAACACATAATTATGGGGCTTTTCTTGGAAGAAAATAAAATTTTTGTTCTAATGTTTAAGGTTAACTTCCTTGGGTTGGGATTACTATTTTTGTCTTTTTTTTTTTTTAACTCTATATACATATACTTTAAAAACATCATGCATCTTTAACCCATGTAACGAGCTTTCAACTAATGACTCCCAGACCAGTTGGTCTTAGGGCATTACGTGTTAAGACACCCCTACGAGCTTAGTAACTCGGGTCGCAGATACTGATATGTAGATAGTGCAATGTTTGATTCCCTTAAGCTTTTCTCCTCAACCCATGTAACAAGCGTTGGGCCAATAGCTCCCAAGTCAGTTGACTTTAGGGTATTAGGTGTTAAAACACCCCTTCGGGCTTAATTGCTTAGGTTAGGGAGGCTACGAAATCAAACATATCTACATTTTTATTATCATCATTTTTTTTTCTTTTTTTCTTTTTTTTTCTTTTTTTTTTCATGTTTTTTTTTTAATTATATACAATCCCTTTCCCTTAGTTGTTACCTTTAACAAAAGAACATAAATAATGTAATAATCCAATATGCAACCCACAATCATATGTTAAAGTGTGTGTGTGTAAATTAAGGTTGAAAAATACATGTTAAATAAGTATATGAGCAGAATTAAGTGGTAACAATACGAGAGTTTGTAAACCTGAATATTTCAGGAAGTATTATAATAGACCTTGTTAAGAATGGTTACTAAGATGCGTCTCAAGAGTCACTTTAACAAAAGAACTCCTTTACTCTGCCATCCTAGTAACAACAATTATGCACATGCTTTATGAAATGAAAAACAATTTTTTTTTTATCAACTACTACCCTCTCCCCCCAACCAAAACGAGACATTGTCCTCAATGTTCTAAGGTAGAAAGATAGAGTATATCACTTGAAATAACGAACACTGACAAAACCTGAAACACAATAAAACAAAAATAAGAAATAACAAAATACAATAATAAAACCAAAAGACACAAGTTTTTACAAACAAAGGCTCAAATCCAATCTAAGCTTTTTACGGCTTTCCAAAAAAATTCAAATCGCAGTTGTGATTGTGGCTCACATCTTCCCTTGGTTTTACGTCCAAGAACAGCTTAAACGCCCTCAATGGGTCGGGGATAGGCTTCCCATCCAGTTTTCTTAAAAACTGGCAAACAGGGTCTTTTTTAGTCAGATTCCCAAGACTAAGTCGATCATGTTCTTTATGAAATAGTGGCCATAAATCATGAATTGCACGATGCACATCTCCACTAGGATGCGTCTCAAGAGTCAATAGAAGATTATCTAAAGACTCCTTACTCAGGCCATCCTTAATGAATTGTATTTTATCTTCACGGTTTATAGATACCATTCCTAAAGAACGACATTGTGTATTACAAGTCCATCTAGCACATCGATGACAGACATCCAGTCGTTTTGCACGACGCTTCTTTGCAAAAGTGTTTTTACCTGTTCCAGGCATGTGTGAAATGAAGAAGTTAGAGGAATCACCTGATAATCGAACCTTTGCTTCAATCAACCAATGAATATCTTCAGGAATTCCATGATTCATTAATAATCTCAATCTTGCACATCTAGCACGGTAAATTTTTGTAATCGCATTCTGAGGCAGAGCGGGAAAATACTTTTTCAATTTTTCAAGATTAGTGTCCATTTTCAAATGAGAATTGGAAGAGAGATTCAAAGAATTGCACAGATATATACACAAATATCAGTAATTGTGGGAAACTGAAAGAACCAACTTAAGTCACGGAGTACCGTTATCCGCCATTTGACCGGGGTGAGAGAAACTAGCAAAAATCACTAAAAAAGAAACACAAAAACAATGTGAGAAAAAAATAATAATAATCAACCTTTATCTACAAAATCGTTCAAACCAGTTGATTCATTTTCATTAAAAAAATTATCAAAGTGAGCTTTCAAACGATGTCCATTTTCCTTAAAATCATTGTCATTCATTGAATTCTCAATATCACAGGCCCCATAAGGATTGCTCCATCTTGGTCTTAGCTCTCTAGGGACTGCATAGATTTGAGAATCATAAAATAAAACGTTTTGACCAGTATCAATCTTTTGACAATTTTCACAAGTTTTGCAGAATGCATGCGTGTCCTTGAACATGGTGGGCCAATAAAATCCATTTTGCAAGATTTTTACAATTGTCTTTTTTGATGAGAAATAACTTCCACATGCTTCAGAATGACAAAGTTTAATGACACTACTTACCTCATTGTCGGGAATGAATCTTTGAAATATTTGATCAGGACAATATTTGAATAAGGTAGGGTCATCACAATAAAAATTCTTCACTTCGTTCAAAAACTTTTCTTTGTCTTGGGTACTCCAATCAGCTGGCAAATCTCCTAAAGTAAGAAAATTGATATTTTTATCATACCAAGGCATTGGACTAAGAGAAAGTAAGGATTCGTTAGGAATGTAATCATCGATTGGTGTGATGCCAGATGTCGAATCTGTTGTCACTTTTGACAAAAGATCCACATCAACATTTTTTGT
>NW_011500567.1:112720-123474 GCF_000495115.2 Populus euphratica
ATGGCTTCTATTGTGTCATTCATTTTTAACCGGTATAGCAAGAAATTTGAATGCTTGATCTTTCATTTAGTACACAGCTCCACTATGATTTTGCCATTAAAATTCTATGCATTATCAGTCATTATTTTTTAAGGAGGATAATATCGACAAATCAAATCCTTTTCTACAAACCTTTTCACTACCTTTTATGTTATGTGGGTATACAAATTAGCTTCCACCCATTTTGTGAAGTAGTCAATAACCATGAGGATGAATCTATCCTCATTGCTAGCTTTTAGGTTAACAGGATTGATCACATCAATTCCCCCACATTGCAAATTGCCAAGGAGATGTTAGATTAAATAGAAAAGATGAAGGCGTGTTAACCTTGTCATTGTAAACTTGACACCTGTGACATTTCCTAACATAGCCGATGCAGTTTTTCTCCAACGTCATCCAAAAATAACCAACCCTTTTTATTTTCCTTGCTATCATATGCCCGTTAGCATTAGTTGAGCAAATCCCTTCATGAACCTCTCACAATGTCTTTCTAGCATTTGTCTTGTTCAAACACCTTAGCAGGGTTTCATAAAATGATCTTCTATATAAAATCTCTTCATCTATATAGAACTATATGGCCAATCTTCTTAGGGTTTTCTTATCCGTTTTAGAGCCTCCCACTAAATATTTATGATTTTGCATAAAATTCTTGATATCGTAGTACCAAAGCTTTCCATTTATATCTCCTTTAACTAAGCAACAGTAAGCTAGGTCATTTTTTATATCAATGTGTATAGGTTGTACCTTCTACTAGAGATCAATAATAGTCATGGCACTAATGTAGCCAAAGCGTCCATAAAATGGTTCACTTTTCTTCCTAGATAGTTGAATTTAATCTTTTTAAATTCTTTTGCCAGTGTCAATAGGTATTCCTGATACAGCCTTAACTTTTCTTCCTTTCCATTCTCCTTTAACTTGACAGATAATCAACATTTATTTACCATATACATCTATCTTTTTTATTTTTAGCTTTAATGCAACTTCTAAACCGAGGATACAAGCTTCATACTTAGTTGTATTATTAGTGCACTTGAAATGCAGTTTAACCAAAACAAGATATTTTTTCTTATTACGAGAGATTATTACCGCGTCAGCCCCGTTACCATATACAATCAGTGCCCCATCAAAAAAATGGTCCACCAATCTGTCTTCTCTTTTTTTTTTCTTTATTGACAATATACCCTTATCGAGGAAATCAAAATCCAAAGGCTTGTAATATTCAATACCATTATCAATGAGGTGGTCAGCAATTACACTTCCTTTTACAACTTTCCTTGTCATATATATTATGTCATATTTTGCTAATAAAACCTACGACCTTGCAATTCGACTTGAGAGATAGGGTTTGTTACAACTATACCTTAGAGGATCCACTTTTGAAGTCAACCAAGTGGTATAGTATAATATTTAATGTCGTAATCTCTTTGCCACCAACTTTAGTACATAAAAGAGCCTTTCTATCTCAGAGTATCTAGACTCACATTTAGTGAGTTTCTTACTTAGGTAATAAATAGCCCTTTCCTTCCTTCCAGTTTCATCATGCTGACCTAATACACATCCCATAGCTACTTTGATTATTGTTAGATATAATACCAAAGGTTTTCTTGATACCGGTGGAACCAGTAAAGGTGGATTTTGTAAATAAAGTTTGATTTTATTGCATGCCTCCTCACACTCATCATTCCAAGTTCCAAGATTCTTTTTCCAAAATAGTCAAAAGATAAGTTCATAAATTGTTGTTAACTGAGCTATAAAACGAGCAATATAGTTTAACCTTCCGAAGAATCCTCTTATTTCCTTCTCCGTCTTCGGGGATGACATAGATTGAATGGCTTTTATTTTATCCGGATCCATCTCTATATCTCTGTCACTTACCACAAATCCTAATGGCTTACCTGATTTAACTCTAAATGAACATTTTGCAGGATTGAGCCTTAATTCATACTTCCTTAACCTTTCAAATAACTTCCTCAAAACCTCAACATGATCTTCTTTCATTTTAAACTTAGCAATTATATCATCTACGTACACCTCAATTTTCTTATGCATCATGTCATGGAACAGAGTAACCATTGCTCTTTGATAGGTTGCTCCTGCATTCTTTAAACCAAATGGCATGATCTTATAGCAATATGTCCCCCAAGATGTGACAAAAGTTATTTTCACCTTATCTTCTGGAGCTATTTTTTATCTAATTATATCCTAAAAAACCATCCATAAAGGAATATGTGGAACTTCATACACCGTTGTTGACTAAACATCTATGTGTGGTAGAGGAAAATCATCCTTGGAGCTAACTCTATTCAAATTTCAGAAGTCCATGCAAACTTTAATCTTCCCCTCTTTCTTAGGTATGACAACTATGTTAGATACCCATTATAGATATCTAACTAGTTCTAGAAAGCCAACATTTCACTACTTCTCAAGTTCTGCATAGACCTTGATCCAGATATCTAGGTGGGCCCTCCTTAGCTTCTGTTTGACTGGTTTACAACCTTCTTTCAATGATTTCTTATATATTATAATATTTACACCCAAGCCAGGCAGATCTTCATATGACAAAGCAAAAATATCTGAATATTCTTATAGTATGGTGATCATTTTCGTCCTTTGTTCATAAGTAATTAAGGTCCCTATTTTCAACTCTTTCCTAAGCTGGTTGCCACCCACATATATGGTTTTAAGTTCCTCGACGATGGGCTTCCAAGTCTATTCATGTTGTTCCATTAGCTTTGTGAATTCATTGATATTACTTTCATATCACTTTTCTTCTTCCATAGCCATCACATGTTCATGATGTTGTAGGAGATTTGCTTTCAAGATTCCTAAAAATGAGAGTGTTTGGTGTAAATGCGTAAAAAAGATAATTTTAAAAAGCACATGATCTCATCATTTATTTATAGAAAAGGCGGGCTCAATGACAAACATAAAATCTAGCTGATATCATGAGCCTTAATTGTCATCTAGAGAAAATAAATGTAAGCAAAAGTATGTTATGGCAAACAAAGTTGGTTTACATTTTGAAAACTACTGGAGCTTATTGGGTCACCTAGTCTAAAACTTCTCACCCTAAGCCAACTTATACATAAAGGTCTTGGCAGAGACTTATTCTAGTATGTGGATAATTAGTTGTGGCAACGCTTCATCTTTCTTCCCTACTTACGCTTTCTTGTCATCTTCTTTGACCTTACCCTCCTTCATGGTGTTTACATTCATCATTGCCAATTCTTGACCAAGGTTTTCCAATCATTTATTAGGTTACATTACATATATAGCCTTTAGGAATGAAACCTTAAGGGGAAGGATTTCTAACTCTTCCCATTTAGGCTTTCTTCTCTCAATCTTGGCCCTTTTTTTTTCCTTCTCCTACCAGCAGCCCATTGATAATTTTTTTAGACATATACCTAAGCTTAAATCTTTAATCATCATATTTCATCTTTATGAATTTAGGCCTTTCTAAAATTCTAGTGATAAGGGTGTATGGAGATGGAGTTTCATGGTCTAAGAAGTATCTGGCTGTCATCCTTGTTGTTTTTAAGATCTTTGGCCCTCAACATTGTATTCTTAGGAACCCAATCAATATTCATGCTCTCAAAGGCATGGACATTTCATCCGTGAGATCTGCAACCTCAATGAAAGGTATAGCTATGTTCTTTATCATAAATATCGCTTCTCAGCTTTGATAGTTACTAACATCTCATTTATGAGACACTTTAAGCATTAGTGTAATGATGACGTTACTACCCTGACTATATGAATCTAAGGCCTTCCCAACAATATACTATAGGAAGGATGGATATCTATACCTTAAAGCGTTACTAGGAACATTTATGGTTCCACATATAGTTCCACATCCAAAGTCTCAATTATTTGTCTAGGTGAGTCGTCATATGCTTTTGTCATGATGATACTCCGCTTTATGTGAGATTCATTAATTGGCATTTCTTTTAGCATGTGTTTTGATAGCATTTTAAGAGCCGAGCCATTTTTGATGAACACCTTTCCTATGAGGTAGTCTTTACACCTAATAGTAATGTATATGGGCATGTTATATCCAATTCCTTCAGTACCTAGCTCATCTATTGTGAAGTATAAAAAATTAGTCACATGAATTCTCCAAAATAGATGCTCCATAATTTTCTTCTCAATGTTTTAAGGCACATAAACCTCATTCAATACCTTTTGGAAGGCATTTCCATGCAACTCAGAGTTGAGTATCAAAGCTATAATAGAGATCCTAGCATGGGTCTTTTTTAATTGATCTATTATGTAGTATTCACTGTGCTTTATCAACTTTAAAAATTCATTTGACTCTTTTTCAATCACTGGTTTATTAACCTCTAATTCCTGGTCGACATTTACCACCTCTTTGCTTTTTGTTTTCCTTAACTCTTCAAGTGTGAAGCATCGGCCACTTCAAGTCATCCCACTAATCTCAGTTAGAATGAAGGAATAGTGACTTTGATGTTAGAGGTATAGCCATAATTATAAGGCATTGCATTATGGTCTTTTTTGTTTGCGTAAGAAGGATTAACTAAAATTAACTTTGGTGGCCTATTAACTGTTCATTGGATCTTACATACCCTTGACATCTTATTTTAACCTCCTATCATCCTTATCTCATAATTGTCCTCTATGGATTCAATCCTCAACTTCCCTATAATTAGCATTTTTGCAATCTTTTAGCGAAACTCAATGCAATCCTCGATATAATGTCCTTTTTTTATGGAAATCATAATGATCATATCTCATGCCTTTCTTCGTTCATGGTTCGATATTCTGGTGTCCTAGGCGTAGAGGAACCACACCAATCCATCCCGAACTTGGTGGTTAAACTCTACTGCGGTGAAGATACTATAGGGGAGGTCCTGCGGAAAAATAGCTCGACGCCAGGATGATAAAAAGCTTAACACCTCTCATTCTTATTACTTTTTCAATATGAAAAAAAAAATGAAAAGGTCATCTTATTCAAAACCCCAATTATGAAACCCTTCAGATGGGATTTAATATTAATTTCTAGAAATCCTGGTTGTATCAACATGTCATACAACCTTTTCATAAATGTCTTTAACACCTTGCTTTTATTCCCAATTTCTATCTTACTCGCCCTGTTACCACTTGTAGCATAATTAGGCAACGGGTTTGAATTAACATTGGGCGTGTCTTTAAATGACACCCATCCTATCTTGATGAGCTCCAATAACCTATTTTTAAAAGTGTAGCAGGTTTAAAGATTGTGCCTAGGATTACCAGTATGGTACTTGTAAGTCAACTCGGACTTGCACTAGATAGGGAATAATGGTTGTAGTGGTAATGTATGGGTTGGAGCTATATATACAATGCTTAGTAATTTAGCATACAAGTCTTTTAAAGGCATGGCTAAAGGTGGCAATTGTTCTCAAATGTATTGATTAGTACTTAATAGTGCATTTTTATCATGATTTTATATCATCATTTTGCACTTGAAGTATCAATAACTCCTTAACTAAAATATGTTTTATAATAATGTATCTAATAATATAAGATACCTATAATTTGTGGTAAATGTCTATTTTTAATGCAGGTCTATCACATAAATGAAAGGATTGATTGATGACTTGAAGAACTTAAATTGCATGGATAAAGAGATGGTCAAACTTAGAGAAGAGATGTCGGTGCAATCCAAACCGGAACACTGTTCGGTAATTGGGCCATATCTGGAGCTATATATCTCAGATTTAGGTCCAATTTATATGGATGGAAAGGTAAGACATAGGCCTACAACTTTCATATGGAGCCCAAGATCTAAAAAGGCCACTATCAAGTCCAAATTGTAGCAACAACAAAGAAGCCCGAATCTGTCTTCCAGCCCGAGCACTGTTCGGTATTTTGGCCATATCTGGAGTTCTAGAAGTCCAAATGAGCTGAATTTTTTACACAAGAAAGCTGAGACAATTGCCTACAACTTTCATGTTTGCACCTGGCTCCAGTTTTGACGTTATCAATGACGTTTTGGGCAGACAAGAGAAGATAAGGATTGTCACCAAGTCAAAAGTTGGCCACCCACTTATCAATTAGTCATAAAATCAATAGTTCCCAATTTTGGCCTATAAAAGGAGGCATTTGCCATGCATTTAGGCATCTTGGTTTCCAGATCAAGATCATGCTCTTCCTTTCTCTCTTTGTATTTTTTATGCTTTGCTTTCATTAATATTAAGTTTATGCCTTTCATTTCCTTTCCTTTACTTAGTTAACTTTTATGTTCTTATTTTGTTTATCTATTTTGCTTTCTTTCATTATGTCTAGCTAAGTTAATTATGTCAAGGTGAAAAGGCTACACTAATGGTGTGAGAATAAGTATAATGTAAACTTAATATGGACCTTAATGTTTGATACTAACATGTTTTATATTTGTTATCTTGTTCACTCTTTAATACTTTGCTTGTTAAATGACTAATCTTGATTTATGTTGTATAACACTTGGTACAACAAATGCTTGGCACTTTCATAGCCCATAATGTATGGTATAACCGACACCTGAGCTATGAAAGGAACTTGATTTGTTGTTAACATAAGTTATAATCATGAATGCTTGACGAGATTTACAAGTATTAGCATTAATTGAATAAGATGACTAATGTAATCATGTTAACAATATATAATCTGATTGGAACCTCCTTTGTGTGTGGTTTCCAATTCAATAATAAGAGTTTATACTATACTTGTTTGATATACCATTAGTGGAACCTCTAACCTTGACATTTGTTATTATTATTGCTTAATCCTTACATTAATATTTGATCTCCAAGTTCTCATCATCATCATCTTCTTCTTCTTCTCTTTCTTTATTATTATTATTATTATTATTATTATTATTATTATTATTATTATTATTATTAGTACTACTACTACTACTACTACTACTATTATTATTATTATTATTATTATTATTATTATTATTATTACTATTGTTGTTGTTGTTATTGTTGTTTTATAATTGTTGTTTATAATTTGTACAATTAACCTCCCTGTGGTTCGACCCCGATCTTGCCGGGTTATTTATTACTTCGACACTCCTGCACTTGGGAGAAGACATCAATCTTTTCGTCGTGTCTAGTTTTTGGCGCCGTTGCCGGGGAGGTAAGTTCTTGTATAAATTATAGTAGTTATTTTATTTTCTCTTTTCACTTTTCTTGTATATAACTTTGTTTCTTTTCTTTTGTTTCTTTTTATTTTGTTTTCTTCCTCCTTCTTTTGCTTTCTTCTTCTTTTTATTTTATTCCTACACATGCATGAGAGTGTGGTCACGTATATCAAGTGGTAGACTTTGTAGGGTATCCTCATCATTTTCAGAAAATATGGCCGAAGAAGATAATCAATCACTTCATAATGAGAATAATGAGAATAACCATGCTAGAACACTTAGAGACCACATGAATCCCACAAGAACAAGTGCACCATCATGCATAGTTTTTCCTCCTGATGCATCTCATTTTAATTTTAAACCAGGCATTATTCAACTTTTACCTTCTTTTCATGGCTTAGAATTGGAAAATCCATACTTGCATTTAAGGGAATTTGAGGAGGTGTGCAACACATATAATAATTTAAATTGTAGCATGAACACCATCAGATTAAAGCTTTTTCCTTTTTCATTAAAAGATAAAGCTAAAACATGGCTACAAAATTTAAGACCAGGATCCATTCGTGCTTGGGATGAAATGCAACAACAGTTTTTAAAGAAGTTTTTCCCATCTCATAGAACAAACTCTTTCAAGAGACAAATCACCACTTTCACTCAAAAACCAGGAGAAACATTTTACAAATGTTGGGATAGGTATCAAGACTTGCTTAATACTTGCCCTCATCATGGTTTTGAAACATGGAGATTGGTTTCACATTTCTATGAAGGGTTAACACCTAAAGATAGGCAAATGGTTGAATTGATGTGCAATGGAACTTTTGAAGATAAAGACCCTGATGAAGCAATGGAGTACTTAGACTTGTTAGCTGAAAATGCTCAAAATTGGGACACCGCGGGTACATATGAGGCACCGAGTAAAACTCAACCTCATACATCTAGTGGAGGTATGTACAACCTTAGGGAAGATCATGACCTTCAAGCCAAGTTTGCATCTTTAGCTAGAAAAGTCGAGGCACTAGAATTGAAAAAGAGTGGTCAATTAAAATCTGTTGAAAACATTGTGTGTCAAATCTGTGAAACAAATGAACACTCAACCAATGATTGTCCAACCTTGCCTTCTTTTAAAGAATGTCTCCATGAACAAGCCCATGCTTTAAACAGTTTTCAAAGGGCCAACCATAACCCATACTCCCAAATATACAACCCTGGTTGGAGAAATCACCCAAATTTCAATTGGAAGAGTGAGAACAACAATGCACAAACTTCACAATCACCGTTTCAAGCACACCATAATTTCCAAAATTCTCATGGATATGCACCCCCTTATGCTCCACCTCCTAGAAGAAATCTTGAGGAAACATTGCATGCATTCATTGAAAAGTAAGAGACAATCAATACTCAACTTGCTCAAAACATGACAGATTTTAAAGATACTCTTGCTAAATTAACATCTGCTCTCAGTTTCCAAGAGAAAGGTAAGTTTCCATCTCAACCGCAACAAAATCCCAAGGGGCAATACAATGCAAATGCAAGTAGTTCCGAAAGCCAGCATATGGATCAAATCAAATCAGTCACTACTCTGCGCAGTGGTAAGGTTATTGAAAAACCCTCTCTTGAACCTTATGAGAAAGATGATGAGTCAATCTCTAAGGGTAAGGAACGGGATGAATCTGAAAATTGCAAAGAAACGACTGATTCACCGCCAGCACTTCCATTTCCTCAAGCCATGACCAAACAAAGGAAAGTCAATCACAATTCTGAAATCTTTGAAACTTTCAAACAGGTAAGGATCAATATACCTTTGCTGGATGCTATTAAACAGGTTCCTTCCTATGCTAAATTTTTGAAAGATCTATATTAAACAGGTTCCTTCCAGGTAAGGATCAATATACCTTTGCTGGATGCAATTAAACAGGTTCCTTCATATGCTAAATTTTTGAAAGATCTTTGCACTGTGAAGAGGAAACTGAATGTGAAAAAGAAAGCCTTTCTAGCCGAACAAGTAAGTGCTATTCTTCAAAACAATAATGCTTTGAAATATAAAGACCCTGGTTGTCCTACAATTTCTTGCTTTATTGGAGAGCATAAAATTGAAAGAGCCTTACTTGATCTTGGTGCTAGCGTGAATTTACTTCCATATTCAGTTTTTCAGAGTCTCAATCTAGGTGAGTTAAAACCAACTTCTATATCTCTTTTACTTGCCGATAGATCTATAAAAGTGCCTAGAGGAATAATTGAAGATGTGTTAGTACAAGTCGATAAATTCATTTATCCTGTGGATTTTATTGTCTTGGACACAGAACCTGTTGAAGCATGTAATTCATTTCCTGTTATTTTAGGACGTCCGTTTCTTGCAACCTCTAACGCATTGATTAATTGTAGGAATGGATTGATGAAGCTATCATTTGGAAACATGACATTGGAGATGAATATTTTCAACATTTGCAAGGAACCTGGAGATGATAATGATTTACAAGAAGTAGATCATATTGACGAATTAGTTTATGATCAACTTGAATCTACTTTAAGTAAAAATGAGTTAGATGAATCTGAAGATTTGCAAATCATTTATTCTAAGGAAGAAATCATGGATGAAACAAGCACCGAAAATGTTGATGCGAATCTTTTGTCAATAGTGACAACAGATTCGACATCTGACATCACACCAATCGATGATTACTTTCCTAACGAATCCTTACTTTCTCTTAGTCCAATGCCTTGGTATGATAAAAATATTAATTTTCTTCCTTTAGGAGATTTGCCAGCTGATTGGAGTAATCAAGACAAAGAAAAGTTTTTGAACGAAGTGAAGAATTTTTATTGTGATGACCCTAACTTATTCAAATATTGTCCTGATCAAATATTTCAAAGATTCATTCCCGACAATGAGGTAAGTAGTGTCATTAAACTTTCTATGAAAGGAACTTGATTTGTTGTTAACATAAGTCATTCTGAAGCATGTGGAACTTATTTCTCGTCAAAAAAGACAGCTACAAAAATCTTTCAAAATGGATTTTATTGGCCCACCATGTTCAAGGACACGCATGCATTCTGCAAAACTTTTGTTTTATAATTCTCAACTCTATTCACTCCCTAGAGAGCTAAGATCAAGATGGAACAATCCATATGGGGCTTGTGATATTGAGAATTCAATGAATGACAATGATTTTAAGGAAAATGGACATCGTTTGAAAGCTTACTTTGATAATTTTCCTAGTGAAAATGAATCAACTGGTTTGAATGATCTTGTAGATAAAGGTTGATTATTTTGTTTTTCTCACATTGTTTTTGTGTTTCTTTTTGAGTGATTTTTACAATTTTTTCTCACCCCGGTCAAATGGCGGATAACGGTACTCCGTGACTTAAGTCGGTTCTTTCAGTTTCCCATAATTACTGATATCTGTGTATATATCTGTGCAATTCTTTGAATCTCTCTTCCAATTCTCATTTGAAAATGGACACTAATCTTGAAAAATTGAAAAAGTATTTTCCCGCTCTGCCTCAGAATGCGATTACAAAAATTAAAAATTGAAAAAGAATTTTCCCGCTCTGCCTCAGAATGCGATTACAAAAATTTACCGTGCTAGATGTG
>NW_011506739.1:0-1846 GCF_000495115.2 Populus euphratica
GTTCGATTATTGATCAAAGGATCCATGTAGCCGACCCCAACTAGCTTGGGGTTGAGGTTGTTGTTTTTGTTGTTGGAGGAGTTAAATTATATTTTAAATGCCCAGATGAACTATTTCATCAGATCCGTGGAAATCACTGATATTTAAGGTGAATGTTCAGTGATGATACTGATGGGCTGCTGTAGGATAATTGAGAGGCTGTTTTGGATCCATAGTTTTTTCTAAACTCATTGGTCAATATTTTAGACGGGCATGGTAATTGGTGTGAGACGTATGTTGAGACTATTTTGGATCTCATACTGTGGAGCCGGGCTCAGCAAGTATTACGTATAATTCTTGAAAATATATAAGCTTTAATCTATGATAGGAGGGGATTAAATCACAAGTGGTGATTAACTTGTATCGTTATCATTATGTCATAAGCGCCGGCAGACCAACATGTTCTCGAGATTTATAGAGTTCAATAATTGTTGCCCTGAAAAGGAGGGGGAGGTGAGGCTGTAAGTTTTGGTTTTGAAAGTTGAAATCTCTTCTCTCATGCCTGCCCTGAGCTGCTCATTACGTTTTATGTACACTGTTGAATTAGGCAAAAGGAATGTATTAATAGGATTCTTTAGATCCCTTGTTATTCTGGTTGAATGATTTCTCTTCTGTTTTCTTTTCTAGTCTGGGAATAGTATGGAAAATGTGGCTTCAGCCACCAATGACACTGAAATCTAGTCATTACCTTAAAAAAATTTAGGGAAGATGGCCAGCCACCATATCCATGTGCTTGGTATTTGAGACAGTTATTATCCTAATGCGGGAGCAGAGAGAAAAACATGGATCAGGGATGATCAATTTATCATTTCTGGAGGTCGATTAACTCAGAAACCTGGGGTTCTTCATTATGGAAACGCTACACAATTTTGAATGGCATCAAAATATGTCTTCCAATTTTGACATAAGCTGAATTTGAAACTATAATGTGTTGGAACAGGTGTATGACGTGACAAAATTCTTGGAAGACCATCCCGGTGGTGATGAGGTTTTGCTGTCAGCCACAGGTATGAAGACATATACCAAACAAAATTGTAATGATGTGTTTATATATATCCATTAATTCTTTGAGTTTGATGCATGGTCTACAGGAAAGGACGCAACTGATGATTTTGAGGATGTTGGTCACAGTAGCACCGCAAGAGCAATGATGGATGAGTTTTACGTAGGTGATATTGATACAGCAACCATCCCTGCCAACGTCAAGTACACTCCTCCTAAACAACCTCACTACAACCAAGACAAGACACCAGAATTCATCATCAAGCTCCTGCAGTTCCTTGTTCCCCTGATAATCTTGGCTGTGGCTGTTGGAGTCCGCTTCTATACCAAATCACCTTCAGCATAGCCACAATTAAGAACTTGAAATGTGACCAAAATAAGTTTGTCTTAGTTGTCTTTGTACCCTTGTTGGAGGTGGGACTGTTGCAGACGAGATCTTTGATATCCAAGCATTGAGTGATCAATGTTTGTTTTCTCCTTGCCAGTGTCTTCTTATAAAATTTTATTATTCATGTTTTCATCCTTTTACCTTCCATACGCCACTGGTAAAAATATATTCTCAAATCTTATTAGAGTATGTATTTCGTGATTTTGGAAATATCACTTGGAGAGGATGAGGCTGCTGCCTGCACAGCAACCCCCTATTTAACATAGAGATTGCTGAAATCGATTATAAAACCATGGTAAATTTATAATCTTAATAAAAAGACCAGCATTTTACTAAGTAAATATATAAATTTACATGAAATATTAAATGTAATCTGAATATATTTAGAATTATGCATAAAAGAATAAAAGATATTTA
>NW_011506741.1:0-1844 GCF_000495115.2 Populus euphratica
TCTAAAAAAGTTTAAAGTATAAATCAAAAATTTTATACAAACATCTAATCAAATAAACAAATAATTATATTTATATAATTATAAACAACAAAAAAAATTGTTAATAATAATCAAAATAGAAACTGAAAAAATTAAAAAAATAATATAAGCCAAGACATTTGATATTGTAAAATGACATATTTACATGTTTGTATTTACTAAATTTATTTATTATAATTAATAAAAGATAATAGAAACATAAACAAATACATAATTAATTGAATAAAAAAACATTATGTAAGGCAAAACATATATAAAAAATACTATTTCAAAATAAATACTTTTAATAAAATAAAGCTCATTTGTATAAAATAAATACAAACAAAATTATTAAAAAAAAACTTCTTTTCCAAAAAGATATGCAAAACCCACGGTCTAGACTATAAGAATAAAATAAATGATAAAGAAGAAATTGAAGATAACCATAAAATCTTCAAAGGCCGGAGCATCTTCAAAGACGGAGGATGAAACTAAAGAAAAAAAAACAAAAGTTATAATTAAAAGATTAAGGAAGAAAAATGAAATAAAAAATAAATTAGAATGCATCAAAGAAATTTAAATTGGAGGGTTAATTTAAAAACGAATAAACTTTAACAAAAGAAAAATTAAATCAAAAAAATGAGAGCTAAATTGAAAACAATAAAATAACATAAATTTTGATTGAAAGATAAAATTAAAAATCAATAAAACTCTAACAAAAGAGCCAAGAGAAAAAAATTAGAAATCTAAATAATAAGGATTGAAAAAAATAATATATGATAAATTTTAATTCAAGGACTAAATTAAAAACATTTAATTTTTTTATAATAGAACCAATGATAAAAATAAAAATTAAAAAATATAAGGACTAGAATTAATAAATCTAAAGATAAGAGGATAAACATGTATTTTTTTGAAAGAGAGAGAAAATAAGAAGAAAAAAAAAAGAAATAACTACTAGCTATAAACCGACCATCACCCACCACTACATGTCGTCTTATAAAACAAAGGATACAACGGTGCATTTAAAGACATAACAGAAAGGCATGTTCAGCCACCAAATGATGCAAAACGTGCTATCAAAACATTGCTAGCGATATCTTTTCTAACAAATGAATAAGATGCATAATCTATTTTTTTTAATAAAAAAAATGGTTTCCCAACCTAAAAAAACTAGAATTCCCTTCATAAATATGAAAATTAAAAAAAAAATCATGAAAGTATAAAGATGCCCTTAAACACATGCATTGGTTTTTGTCTTTTCTAAAGATATAATAGTGTCTTCTAAAATGTAAAAAATCAAAAAAGTTTTTGGTCAATAACTTTAGTATTTTTTTTACCTCAAAGATAAATAAGTAATTTATCTATTTTGAAGTTTTCAAAAAAACTAAATTACTCTTCATTAACATTTCTTGTTAATTTTGGGATGAAAAATAGTGTATTTTAACAATGCAAGAAAATTTAAAAATACAAGCATATCCCTAAACATTTTTTTTTAAATAGCTAATGGATTTCTGAAAAGGATTAAATTACCTCCAGGATCAAGAAACTTTTTATTTCAAAGGCAAAAGGATAATTCTACCGTATAAATCCACAGTAAACCGTGTCTTGTGCTAGAGTAGAAAACCCTCACGCCTTGTATTTTTGTTAAATATGATCGTAATGGGAGAGGTGGGGGTAATTTTGCTTGCTGTGAAGGAACTCGATGCATCAAATTACTAATGAGGGGACTCCAATAATCAAACAAACGTGGTCCAAGGGTGGCAAGTGCAATCAACCTAGCCAGCAGCTGCTTATAGACAAAACAAGAAAAATAAAGGAAAGGA
>NW_011506849.1:0-1707 GCF_000495115.2 Populus euphratica
TTAAATAAGGAGCATTTTTGGTTTTTTATATATTTTTTTAAATTAGAATGATAAAATTGCCTCTAAAATCAAATCTCCTAAGCTTTGTGTCCAGGGATATTTTTGTCATTTTTTATTTTATAACATTTTATATTTAACCTTTAATGTTTTGATTTCTAGGTTTCATTCATAACTCTTTTATCAAATTTTAATTTTTTTTAATTTTATTATTGGATCTATATTTTTTATTTTTTATTTTTTTCAAGTTTGATCCTTATTTTTTTTATTTGAGTTTTTTGTTAATTTTATTTTTTTAATTTTAATCTTTAATTTAAAATTTGAATTTTTAGGGATACAAAATCATTTTTATTCCATTTTTTTTAATATAATATTAAGCGATGGATTTTTTTAATATATTGACAGCACTTGTACATCATGTTTTTACATTACAGAAAATTCAGCGCAGTAAAGCGCGGGGCACCTGTATAGATTGATACCGATTGAAATGGAGGAATTGCGCGTGGAATATTGTTTGCCTTATCCATTCCTTCACTGCACATCCATTGCATCTGCCTTCTAATTTTGTTGGAGAAACCTTGAGTCGATGTGACATCATGGGAAAATAGTGCATGCAAGAGTACATAAGATGGTGATCTTATTAGAGCCAGCGAGGAAATTAAATAGCAACAATAATAATTAATTAATACGGGAACTAACTGTAAAGAAAATCTTGGTTTGTGTGATTACTTGTCAATGGGAACGAATTTGGTCACTGGAAAATATGTGGCAACTTGGCCATCAAATTGAAGTAAACTCACAGCCATGTGATTAAACATTTCTTTATTTCACTCGAATTTTTATTACATCCCAGCATGGAAACAGGCAAGAACAAAACACACAGGCTCGTTTTTTGTTCTTTTAGACGTAGGAAAAGAGAAGAAGAAAAAGACACACACAGCCATACATAACACACGCTGTTCTTGGCTTCTTACTTACTCTGCACGCTGTTCTTCAACCATCTCCAAGGGGAAATGAGGAGACCCCCGCGGGCAAAAGACAACCCGATAGTTGGTCCCGCCAGGGCATGTAAATGTGCTCGAAGGGTCATCCTGGGGATAGCTATAAGAAGTAGGGCACCTATCCTTAAAAAACCTTGAGAAATAGGTAGGGCCACAGCTCCCCTGCCCATTAGTGCAGCAATATTCGTTAGTTTTAAACACAGTGCATGGGTTATTACACCCACCAGGAGCCCTCAATTCATTAGGACACTGCCCATTAATATCTGCTGTGCAGAGAAGCGCTTGACACTTCCCTGAGCCACCGCTTGATGTTGGACTAAATTCCATAGGGATATTAAATCCATCAACAAGGGATATATCATAAAAATCCAAGTTACCAAATTGATTTAACGCATATTCAGCTAGAGTGTTGGGAGGGACACCCCAGCCCTTGCACACTAGGCCACCGGTGCAATCCCCAGTTTGGCAACGACCCCTACCACTACCATCAAAGTTACAATTTGTCCTGCCCCAAATACGAGCCATGGACGTGCCAGCAGGCACATTAAGATACCAAGTTTGGCCACGGTCTAGACGGCGCCCACCGCCAGGTGAGGCTGCGGCCCACACAGTGTAAGGGCAATTGTTTCGGATTTCGAAGGTGGCTGCATTAGTAGAGATGATGAGGAGGCTAAAGAGGAGGGAGGAGGTGAGAATTTTGGTTAAGTGG
>NW_011506742.1:0-1844 GCF_000495115.2 Populus euphratica
GATTAAATTTTTTCAAATCTAAAAATAAATGTTCATATGATATCAGCATTTCATACAAAAAAATCTAAAAATTTAATAACTAAAAAAAATAGAATATACTATCAGAGTTGCTACAAGAGTAGTGATCCAAAAAGTAAACAAAAACAAAACATAATGAATCAAGCATCCCATACTTACTTTCATGCAATTAATTTAATTTAATTAGAAAATAAAAAAAAATAAAAAAAACTAGATTCAACAAAGATAGAAAATTATTTTTTGAGTTAACCCTTGTTGCTTTCAAAACCACAAGAAATTCCACAAGAAATTACATAGTTAGTGGATAAAATTAAAAAAAGCAAACTTAAAAAAAATCCAAGCAAATCTTGGAGAACTTTTTAAAACCGGGTTAATCTTTCAAATTCATAATTCATTAAATTATAGGCCTAAACTAAACTAAATGGCCCAACACATGTCAATTTAAATGCCACATAATGAAATAAATAAATTTAATTTAATTTAAAAATAAAATTTCTTTTAAAGAGGCTAAATTTAACAAAGAAAAAAAGCTTAATTAATTCTTAACCTAGACTTCCAAACCAAGCAAATCTGAGTGAACCTTATAAACTCGAGTTAAACTTTCAAACCTGTCATTCGTTCAATTCTTAACTTAGACTCAACATAGGAGCTTAACATCTAAAAAATTAAATGTTGAAGGATAAAATCAATTAATTTAATTTAATTTAAAAATAAAATTTCTTTGAAAAGCTAAATTTAACAAAAATATATAAAAAAAACTAAAGCAACCCATGTTATTTTCAAAATGACTAAAAAATATCATAGAAAGTGACTTAAAAAATAAAAAATGCCAAAGGATGGAAAAAAACTTAAAAAACCAAGGAATCCAATGTCAACTTTGTAAATCAGGGTTAATCTTTTAAACTCACGAATCGTTAAATTCTAGACCCAAACTCAACTAAAAAGCTAAACATTCGGCTAATTAAATGTTGGAGGATGACGTAGTAAAAAGATCAATCTAAAAAAGTTTTGCAAGGTCAAAAAATACAATAATAAAAATAGAGATTATATTTGACAAGAAAAAAAAACCAAAGAATGATGATTTTTTTTAATTGTTTTTTAAAAAAACCATATAAAATGAAAAAAAAAATCAAAAGAATAGAAACGAAATGTGATTGATAAAAATATTTATCGAGGATGAAATTGAAAAAAATTCTTAATTTAATAAATTATTCTAAATAAAAAATTGCAATAAAAAGAACAAGGATAAAATTGAAAAAAAACCCTTGATTTCATAAATTATTCTAAATTTTAAAAATTACAATAGAGAGAATAGAGATAAAATTTTAAGTACAACAAACCTTAGGGTTTGATTTAATTTTTTTAAAAATCATCCTTGTTCTTTCTGTCGTCTGCATTATTGAGTTATACTTGACACTTATTTGTAGAGGGGACGCCAAGAGGCTTTACATGCCATCCTGGTATCATGGTTTTGATAATCAGATAGCACTATACTCATAATTAAAAAGTAGTGACCACTCTTTATATATTTTTTAATTTTTTTAATTTTTTTTACCAAACTACTCCATCTCTAATATACTCAATAATTACAAAATCTCCATATTTATATGACAAGAGAACCCTGAGTCACAGATAAATTTTTTAAATTTTCATGAGGAATGAATTAACTTATTTGTTTAAAAATTAATTCAAAGATTGTAAAGCCCATTAATTTAAGTTGTTTTTTTTTCTTTTAACGGCAATTAAGTAATCATGCTATTAAAAAAAATGTAAAACTTTCATGTAACCCTTTTTTTTCTAGTAATGATCAATATGTCTCATGAAAA
>NW_011507075.1:0-1524 GCF_000495115.2 Populus euphratica
CTGTTTGCCAGTTTTTAAGAAAACTGGATGAGAAGCGTATCCCCGACCCATAGAGGGCGTTTAAGCCGTTCTTGGACGTAAAACCAAGGGAAGATGTGAGCCATAATCACAATTACCTGTACATACACATGGTTTTTCAAAAGTTAATAAATAAAGAGAGAGAGAGAGAATGTGTGAGACTCCAGCTGGCCTATATATAGGTGGTATGATTGGCTTTCTAATTTCTCATCTATAAAACCCTCTCTTCTTTCCTTTCATTTCTACTCAACCCATACATTCAACAACTACAGAAGTGTGTAGAAATGGCAAGTTCCTCAGGTCATCATATATGAAATATTTGTGTTTTTGGTGGATCTAGTCCTGGGAAAGAAAAGGAGTTTTTAGAATCAGCAAATCATCTTGGTCAAGTGCTAGCTGAGAGAAAGATTCATTTAGTGTATGGGGGAGGCAGTCTTGGGTTAATGGGAGGTGTGTCAATAGCTGCATTTTTAGGAGGTAGTCAAGTTTTGGGGGTCGTCCCCGAAGCTTTAGCACAAGGGGACATCATTGGAAAAACAATTGGAGAGGAACTTCAGGTCTCCACAATGTCGGCTAGAATGAATGCAATGTTTAACCATGCTGATGCCTTCATTGCTTTACTAGGTGGTCTAGGTACATTGGAAGAGATCTTTCATATTTCCTATTGGGCTCAACTGCACATTCACCATAAACCCATAAGTTTGTTAAATGTTAATGGTTATTATGATAAGTTGTTGTCTTTTCTTGATCATGCTGTGGAACAAGAATTTCTAACATCTTCTGCACGACAAATCATAATCTCTACTGCTACTGCTGAACAATTAATTGACCAACTACAATCCTTCATTCCTGTAATTGATCCTTCGATGAGTCGCATAAATTGGTCAACTAAGGAAAGCCGTAAAAAGCTTAGATTGGATTTGAGCCTTCATTTGTGAATTTTTATGTCTTTTGGTTTTATTATTGTGTTTTGTTATTTCTTATTTTTGTTTCAGTGTGTTTCAGGTTTGTCAGTGTTCGTTATTTCAGGTGATATCTTCTATACTCTATCTTTCTACCTTTAAACATTGAGGACAATGTCTCGTTTTGGTTGGGGGGAGAGGGTAATAGTTGATAAAAAAAAATTGTTTTTCATTTCATAAAGCATGTGCATAATTGTTATTACTAGGATGGCAGAGTAAAAGAGCTCTTTTGTTAAAGTGACTTTTGAGACGCATCTTAGTAACCATTCTTAACAAGATTTATTATAATACTTCTTGAAATATTCAGGTTTACAAACTCTCGCATTGTTATCACTTAATTTTGCTCATATACTTATTTAACATGTATTCTTAAACCTTAATTTACACACACGCACACACTTTAACATATGATTGTGGGTTGCATATTGGATTATTACATTATTTATGTTCTTTTGTTAAAGGTAACAACTAAGGAAAAGGGATAGTATATAATTAAAAAAAAAGAAAAAAAAAAGAAAAGCAGAAGAAGAAGAAGAAGAAGAAG
>NW_011506743.1:0-1841 GCF_000495115.2 Populus euphratica
TATTGTGGGAAACTGAAAGAACTGACTTAAGTCATGGAGTACCGTTATCCGCCATTTAACCGGGGTAAGAGAAACTAGCAAAAATCACTAAAAAAGAAACACAAAAACAATGTGAGAAAAACAAAATAATCAACCTTTATCTACCAGATCATTCCAACCAGTTGATTCATTTTCACTAGGAAACTTATCAAAGTAAGCTTTCAAACAATGTCCATTTTCCTTAAAATCATTGTCATTCATTGAATTCTCAATATCATAGGCCCTATAAGGATTGCTCCATCTTGCTCTTAGCTCTCTAGGTAATGAATAGAGTTGAGAATTATAAAACAAAACTTTTTGACCAGTATCAATCTTTTGACAATTTTCACAAGTTTTGCAGAATGCATGTGTGTCCTTGAACATGGTGGGCCAATAAAATCCATTTTGAAAGATTTTTGTAGTTGTCTTTTTTAATGAGAAATAACTTCCACATGCTTCAGAATGAAAAAGTTTAATGACACTACTTACCTCATTGTCGGGAATGAATCTTTGAAATATTTGATTAGGACAATATTTGAATAAGTTAGGGTCATCACAATAAAAATTCTTCACTTTGTTCAAAAACTTTTCTTTGTCTTGAGTACTCCAATCAGCTGACAAATCTCCTAAAGCAAGAAAATTAATATTTTTATCATACCAAAGCATTGGACTAAGAGAAAGTAAGGATTCGTTAGGAAAGTAATCATCGATTGGTGTGATGTCAGATGTCGAATCTGTTGTCACTGTTGACAAAAGATTCGCATCAACATTTTTTATGCTTGTTTCATCCATGATTTCTTCCTTAGAATAAATCATTTGCAAATCTTCAGATTCATCTAACTTATTTTTACTTAAAGTAGATTCAAGTTGATCATAAACTAATTCGTCAATATGATCTACTTCTTGTAAATCATTATCATCTCCAGGTTGCTTACAAATGTTGAAAATATTCATCTCCAATGTCATGTTTCCAAATGATAGCTTCATCAGTCCATTCCTACAATTAATCAATGCGTTAGAGGTTGCAAGAAACGGACGTCCTAAAATAATAGGAAATGAATTACATGCTTCAACAGGTTCTGTGTCCAAGACAATAAAATCCACAGGATAAATGAATTTATCGACTTGTACTAACACATCTTCAATTATTCCTCTAGGCACTTTTATAGATCTATCGGCAAGTAAAAGAGATATAGAAGTTGGTTTTAACTCACCGAGATTGAGACTTTGAAAAACTGAATATGGAAGTAAATTCACACTAGCACCAAGATCAAGTAAGGCTTTTTCAATTTTATGGTCTCCAATAAAACAAGAAATTGTAGGACAACCAGGGTCTTTATATTTCAAAGCATTATTGTTTTGAAGAATAGCACTTACTTGTTCGGCTAGAAAGGCTTTCTTTTTCACATTCAGTTTCCTCTTCACAGTGCATAGATCTTTCAAAAATTTAGCATAGGAAGGAACCTGTTTAATAGCATCCAGCAAAGGTATATTGATCCTTACCTGTTTGAAAATTTCAAAAATTTCAGAGTTGTGATTGACTTTCCTTTGTTTAGTCATGGCATGAGAAAATGGAAGTGCTAGTGGTGAATCAGTCGTTTCTTTGCAATTTTCAGATTCAACCCCTTCCTTACCCTCAGAGATTGACTAATCATCTTTCTCATAAGGTTCAAGAGAGGGTTTTTCAATAACCTTACCACTGCGCAGAATAGTGACTGATTTGACTTGATCCATGTGTTGGCTTCCGGAACTACTTGCATTTGCATTGTATTGCCTCTTTGGATTTTGTTGTGGTTGAGATGGAAACTTACGTTTCTCTTGGA
>NW_011506744.1:0-1840 GCF_000495115.2 Populus euphratica
CAATTAGATCTTTTAACATATATAAAAATAATTAAAAAATAAAAATTTGTTGGTATATGTCAACTAGAAGGCACCAATGCTATTTGGGTAGTATGTGAAGCACTTTCATATATTCAAATGTCACCATTTGTAATAGCATTGAAAGTATTGTATTGTCCCCTATATTATAGTATGACGCATGTAAACGGTGGCGGCGTGGTTCATTATCGATGAACCTTTTTTTTTCTTTTTTTTCTCTTCACACCTTAATTTTTGCAACAGGCCTTCTAAAAATTAAATCCATCTTTGAGTTGTTGTTTATTTTAATTTTGATCATTATTATTTTAATTGCTATTTGTTTTATTTTTAATATTTTTTAAAGGTTTTTTTATTTTGTCCCTAAACATTTTATTTTATTTGTTTTTTAATCCAATTTGATCATCATTCTATTAATTCATTTTTTAAATTCTTTTCTTATTTTTTTTGTTTCAATTTCATCTATGAACATTTTATTTTATTCAATCTTTTTATTCAATTTTGATCCTCATTCTTTTGTTATAATTTTTTATCCATTTTATAATTTATTTATTTATTTATAATTTAGTTTCTAATTATTTTATTTTATTTTATACAAGGATTGGTCTCATGTCTCGAATAATTAATTTATAAGATTATCTTAACTTAACATCGGTATTTTTATTTATTTATTTTTTAATTTTATCATTGAATATTAGACTTTAAGTTTTATTTTTTTTATAGAGTTATTTCAATCTCATATCCCTAGTTATGGAATAGTGGAGTTAACTTGAGTTTACTAAGTTATTTTTTAACATTTTTTAAATTGATTATTTTTTTCAATTTTGCTCTTTGATATTAGGTTATTGGGCCTTAAACTTTGTTTTTTTTTTTCACTTTTCTTTCTGTAGGGTTATCCACGGTCATGGGTTGGTGAAGTTAACCTATATTGATTTGGCTTTTTTTTACATTTTTTATGATTTCACTTCGGTCTTTTTTTTATGTCCATTTTTAAAAATATATTTTTTTATCTCGAACTCATGTCACGAGTTATAAGTTAGTTAACCTGAGTTGACTCAATTTTTTTCAATATTTTTGTTAAAATTTTTCTTTAATTTTATTCTTTTACATTAGATTACTAGTCATTGAGCTTTGTGATTTTTTTTGCTTTATTTTATGTGTGGCTATCGTGGTTCATGTGTTCACTGAGCTAACCTAGGTTTACTTGGGTTTATGTTACCTTTTTTTTAATTGATATAACTTCAATCTTTTTTTTAGGTTTTTTTAAACAATTTAATTTTTTATCTTGATATCATGATGCAAATCACAGGATAGCCTAGTTAATTCAGATTGACCCGAGTTTTTTCTCTAGTGGTTTTTAAATTTATTTTTTTCAATTTCATCCTTTAATATTAGAGTACTGTTTGTTATTGCGGTAGAGTCATGCTTTTCAAGAAAATTAAATTTTTTTTACTTTAAATTAATTTTTTATATTTTTTATCATTTTAATATGCTGATGTCATAAATAAATTAAAAAAATTATTTTGATACATTTACAAAAGAAAAACACTTTAAAAAACAATCCCTACCACAATGTCAAACACTACCTAAATAATCGGGGCTTGAGCTTTGTGATTTTTTCTACTTGTTTTTTTATAAGGTTACTATAATCTTATATTTTTTATTTTATGTTTTTCAAGTTAACTCAAATTGACTTGAGTTATCATTGCCTTAATATATTTTTTTACATTTTACGGACCACCTATCTAGTATTTTCTAATTATTCATAGCTGGGGTGGAATTGCTAGACAAAATGATAAAAAAAATCCTTCTATTGTCAAAAAAA
>NW_011506922.1:0-1647 GCF_000495115.2 Populus euphratica
CCTTTTTTGATCTTGGGCTCCATATAAAAGTTGTAGGCCTATATCTTACCTTTCCATCCATATAAATTGGACCTAAATCTGAGATATATAGCTCCAGATATGACCCATTTACCGAACAGTGTTCCGGTTTGGATTGCACCGACATCTCTTTTCTAAGTTTGGCCATCTCTTTACCCTTGCAATTTAAGTCCTTCAAGTCATCAATCAATCCTTTCATTTATGTGATAGGCCTGCATTAAAAATAGGCATTTACCACAAATTAAAGGTATCTTATATTATTAGATATATTATTATAAAACATGCTTTGGTTAAGGAGTTATTGATACTTCACATGCAAAATGATGATATAAAACCATGATAAAAATGCACTTTTAAGTACTAATCACACCCCTCAACCAGCTTATTACTAGTCCCTAGTAATCAAAGCGTTAAAACAATTTATAAATTTCACAAAGCAAGGTATTCATCATTTAACTTCCATTAATCTATCCAGATAAACAAACTCTCATTAAATTTATATATCTGCTCAATACCTCTTAACAAGATATTAATAAACCTTTCTTTTGTGCTCAATGTATCAACACATAATTATGGGGCTTTTCTTGGAAGAAAACAAAATTTTTGTTCTAATGTTTAAGGTTAACTTCCTTGGGTTGGGATTACTATTTTTGTCTTTTTTTTTCTTTTTTTTTTAACTCTATATACATATACTTTAAAAACATCATGCATCTTTAACCCATGTAACGAGCTTTCAGCTAATGACTCCCAGACCAGTTGGTCTTAGGGCATTAGGTGTTAAGACACCCCTACGAGCTTAGTAACTCGGGTCGCAGATACTGATATGTAGATAGTGCAATGTTTGATTCCCTTAAGCTTTTCTCCTCAACCCATGTAACAAGCGTTGGGCCAATAGCTCCCAAGTCAGTTGACTTTAGGGTATTAGGTGTTAAAACACCCCTTCGGACTTAATTGCTTAGGTTAGGGAGGCTACGAAACCAAACTTATCTACATTTTTATTATCATCATTTTTTTTTCTTCTTTTTTTTCTTTTTTTTTCTTTCTTTTTTTTTTCATGTTTTTTTTTTTTTAATTATATACAATCCCTTTCCCTTAGTTGTTACCTTTAACAAAAGAACATAAATAATGTAATAATCCAATATGCAACCCACAATCATATGTTAAAGTGTGTGTGTGTAAATTAAGGTTTAAAAATACATGTTAAATAAGTATATGAGCAGAATTAAGTGGTAACAATACGAGAGTTTGTAAACCTAAATATTTCAGGAAGTATTATAATAGACCTTGTTAAGAATGGTTACTAAGATGCGTCTCAAGAGTCACTTTAACAAAAGAACTCCTTTACTCTGCCATCCTAGTAACAACAATTATGCACATAGATGGCGTTGGGCAAGTGCCTCTTTCTTGATCCCTGTTATTTATTTGGATAGGGTTGTTGATGTACGGACTTGCTGGAGTGAGGGGATGCAAGTGGGTCCTACCAGCCGACTCCTTGAAACGTGGCCCAATGATCGGACGACGTGTTGCTTCGAGAACGGGGAGTCAGATTATTCAAAACAATGTAGCATGCAGGTGAGATGGCTTGAGATATTATTATTATGACTTATTTTTTAAGGAAAAATGCTGTCC
>NW_011506745.1:0-1837 GCF_000495115.2 Populus euphratica
GAAAAAAAAAGAAAAATGAAAAAAAAGAAAAAAAAATAATGATAATAAAAATATAGATAAGTTTGGTTTCGTAGCCTCCCTAACCTAAGCAACCCTACGAGCTTAGTAACTCTGGTCGGAGATACTGATATGTAGATAGTGCAATGTTTGATTCCCTTAATCTTTTCTCCTCAACCCATGTAACAAGCGTTGGGCCAATAGCTCCCAAGTCAGTTGACTTTAGGGTATTAAGTGTTAAAACACCCCTTCGGGCTTAATTGCTTAGGTTAGGGAGGCTACGAAACCAAACTTATCTACATTTTTATTATTATCATTTTTTTTCTTTTTTTTTTATTTTTTTTCTTTTTTTTAATTATATACAATCCCTTTCCCTTAGTTGTTACCTTTAACAAAAGAACATAAATAATGTAATAATCCAATATGCAACCCACAATCATATGTTAAAGTGTGTGTGTGTAAATTAAGGTTTAAAAATACATGTTAAATAAGTATATGAGCAGAATTAAGTGGTAACAATACGAGAGTTTGTAAACCTGAATATTTCAGGAAGTATTATAATAGACCTTGTTAAGAATGGTTACTAAGATGCGTCTCAAGAGTCACTTTAACAAAAGAACTCCTTTACTCTGCCATCCTTATATGTTAAAGTGTGTGTGTGAAAATTAAGGTTTAAGAATACATGTTAAATGAGTATATGAGCAGAATTAAGTGATAATAATGCGAGAGTTTGTAAATCTGAATATTTCAAGAAGTATTATAATAGACCTTGTTAAGAATGGTTACTAAGATGCGTCTCAAGAGTCACTTTAACAAAAGAACTCCTTTACTCTGCCATCCTAGTAACAACAATTATGCACATGCTTTATGAAATGAAAAACAATTTTTTTTTTTTATCAACTACTACCCTCTCCCCCCAACCAAAACGAGACATTGTCCTCAATGTTCTAAGGTAGAAAGATAGAGTATAAAAGATATCACCTGAAATAACGAACACTGACAAAACCTGAAACACACTGAAACAAAAATAAGAAATAACAAAACACAACAAACACTGACAAACCTGAAATACACTGAAAAAAAAAAGAAATAACAAAACACAATAATAAAACCAAAAGACACAAAAATTCACAAATGAAGGCTCAAATCCAATCTAAGCTTTTTACGGCTTTCCTTAGATGACCAATTTATGCGACTCATGGAAGGATCAATCACAGGAATGAAAGATTGTAGTTGGTCAATCAATTGTTCAGCAGTAGTAGCAGAGATTATGATTTGTCGTGCAGAAGATGTTAGAAATTCCTGTTCCACAGCATGATCAAGAAAAGACAACAACTTATCATAATAACCATTAACATTTAACAAACCTATGGGTTTATGGTGAATGTGCAATTGAGCCCAAGAGGAAATATGAAAGATCTCTTCCAATGTGCCTAGACCACCTGGTAAAGCAATGAAAGCATCTCCTTAGATGACCAATTTATACGATTCATGGAGGGATCAATTATAGGAATGAAAGATTGTAGTTGGTCAATCAATTGTTCAGCAGTAGCAGCAGAGATTATGATTTGTCATGCAGAAGATGTTAGAAATTCTTGTTCCACAGTATGATCAAGAAAAGACAACAACTTATCATAATAACCATTAACATTTAACAAACCTATGGGTTTATGGTGAATGTGCAGTTGACCCCAAGAGGAAATATGAAAGATCTCTTCCAATGTGCCTAAACCACCTGGTAAAGCAATGAAGGCATCAACATTGTTAAACATTGCATTCATTCGAGCTGACATTGTGGAGACCTGAAGTTCCTCTCTAATTGTTTTTCCAATGATGTCCC
>NW_011506809.1:0-1751 GCF_000495115.2 Populus euphratica
CTTTTTAACTCAACTCATGCATTTATATATTTTAAAAAAATTATTATTGACCCGCTGCAAAATGTGGGCCAATATACTAGCTATTATATTATTATATAATGGTTATTTTAAAAAAAAATATATTCATTGAGATAATATATTTTTATTTTTTAAAATGATTTTTTATGTCATCACATCAAAAATAATACAAAATCATCAAAAAAATATCAATTTGAGTTAAAGGAAAAAATAAAAATAAAAATCAAATTGTTTTTAAAGCATTTTTTAAAGGAAAAAACAAACATGCTTTAATAAGAAAATTCAACCTAACCTGAGAAAAAAATATCATTACCCAACTTTTATATAATATAAAAATAGTCTCATTAATTTATTTTCTCTTTACCATATAAAAAAAAATTAAATAAGAGGAAAAAAAGAAAAAAATCTAAAGAGAAAAAAAAATTAAAATTGAAAATATCCGACTTCTCAGCTAGACCCAAGATCGGTGGGTCTCGTTATGAGCCAGACCTAATATCGTTGCGTCTAGTGGTCAAATTAGATCCAAGAACACTTTTTGACTAATAAACAAAAAAGACAATGCCACTTAGGTGCTACAGTATTGTCCATAATACAAACACTCTATATTTATAATATGATTTAAAGTGCAATGATTATATATTAACAATACTATTTTTTAAAATATTTTAAAAAATATATATTGAGATAATATTTTTTATTTTTTAAAATTTATGTTTTATATCATCACATCAAAATAATACAAAAACATAAGAAAAAATTAATTTGGTAAAGAAAAAAATAAAAAAAATTAAGGTTTTTAAAATATTTTTGAAACGCAAAAACAAAAATATTTTAATTAAAACACAAAAAATATAAATATTAATTCAATGTCAGACCCAATAGCGTTGGGTCTGGCAATTAAATTAGACTCAACAATACTTTTTGACTAATAAACAAAAAAGACAATGTCTCTTAGGTGTTACGATGTAGTCCATATTGCAAAAACTCTATATCTATAATGTGTGGTCTACAGTGCAATAAGTTTATGTTCACAGTAATATTTTTTAAAATATTTTAAAATATATATATATAATGAGATAATTTTTTATTTTTTAAAATTTATTTTTTTATATTATCATATCAAAATAATACAAATCAATAAGAAAATATTAATTTGGTAAAGAAAAAAATTAATTTTTTTAAAAGTATTTTTAAAACATAAAAACAAATATGTTTTAATTGAAACGTAAAAAATATAAATATTAATTCAACGACAAACTCAATAGCGTTGAATCTAGCGGTCAAGTCAGATTCAACAATACTTTTTAACTAATAAATAGAAAAGACAATGTCCCTCGGGTGCTATAATGTCATCCATAATGCAAACATTTTATGTCTATAATGTGATCCATAGTGCAATAAATCCATGTTCACATTACTAATTTTTTAAAAATATTTAAAATATATATATTGAGATAATATTTTTTTTTATTTTTTAAAATTTATTTTTTTATATCATCACACCAAAATAATACAAAAACTTTAAAAAAATATTAATTTGAAGTAAAAAAATAATTTTTTAAAAGTATTTTTGAAATGCAAAAACAAACATGTTTTAATAAGGAAATTTAACTTAATCTAAAATGGAAAAAAAAATCATCATCACCTAACTTTTATATAATATAAAAAACGTTACATTAATTTTTTTTCTCTTTATAGTATGGAAAATAAATTCAAGAAGAGAAAAAAAAATT
>NW_011500576.1:0-1987 GCF_000495115.2 Populus euphratica
TTTATAAAAGGTTCATCAAAGTCTTACTTTATAATTCTAAACTCCATTTATTTTCTAGAAAAATAAGATCAATATGGAGTGGTCCTGTCCATATGGGGCGTGTGATATCGAGAATCCAAAGAATGACAATGTTTTCTAGATAAATGAACATCGTTTGAAAGTTTACTTTGATAATTTTTCAGTTGAAAATGACTCTATTGAATTGAGTGATCCTATATATAAAGATTGATTTTCTTTTCCTTACATTATTTTATGTTTTGTTTTAGTGAAACTTTTGTTTTGCTAGTTTTTCTCACCCAGTCAAATGGCAGATAACGGTACTTGGTGACTTAAGTCGGTTCTTTTAGCTTCCCATAATAACTAATATATATGAATATATTTGTGTAATTCTTTGCTCTTTCCCCTTTCTTTGAATCTCTTAGTTCTCATTTGAAAATGGACACCACTCTTGAAAAATTAAAAAAAATATTTTCCCGTTTTGCCTAAAAAATATGATTACAAAAATTTACCGTGCTAGATGTGCAAGATTGAAGTTCTTAATGAATCATGAAATTCCTGAAGATATTTGCTTGTTGATTAAAGCAAAGATTTGATTATCAGGTGAGTCCTCCAATTCTTTTATTTCATACATGCCAAGAACAAATAAAAACACTTTGGCAAAGAAACGTCGTGCAAAACGACTAAAAGTTTGTAACAGATGTGCCAAATGGACTTGTAATACAACATGCCGTTCTACAAGAATGGTATTTATAAATCATGAAGATAAAATACAATTCATTAAGGATGGCTTGAGTAAGGAGTCTTTAGATAATCTTCTATTAATTTTTGAGATGCATCCTAGTGGAGATGTGCATCGTGGAATTCATGATTTATGGCCTCATTTTCATAAAGAACATGATTGATTTAGTCTTGGGAATCTGACTAAAATATATCATGTTTGTCAATTTTTAAGAAAACTGGATGGGAAGCTTATTCTTGATCCATAGAGTGCGTTTAAGTCATTCTTGAACGTAAAACCAACGGAAGATGTGAGCCACAATTACAACTATAATTTGAGTCTTAGTTTGTAAAAATTTGTATCCTTTGGTTTTATTAATAGCATAATATTTGTATTTTGTTGTTTCTTATATTTGTTTAAGTGTGTTTCAGGTTTGTTAGTAGTCGTTGTTTCAGGTGATGTCTTTTATACTCTATCTTTCTACCTTAAAACATCAAGGACAATGTCTCATTTTAATTGGGGGGGAATGGTAGTAGTTGATATTATTAAAACAAATTAATTAATTGTGTTTAGTATTTCATAAACCATTTGCAAAACTGTTGTTACTAAGATAGCAAAGTAAGAAAGAATTTTATTGACTCTTGAGACATATCTTGATAAGTATTTTTCAATGGTTATTTGCAATATTCATAACAAGGTCTATCAGAACACTTCTTGGAATATTTAGGTTTTCAAACTCTCACATTGTTATCACTTAATTTTGCTTATATACTCATTTAAGAATTATTCTTAAACCTTCATTTTTACACACACACTTTAACATATCATTATGGGTTGCACATTGGATTATTACATTATTTATATTCTTTTGTTAAAGGTAATAACTAAGGGAAAGATATAGTATATAAATTATAAAAATAAAAAAAATAAAATAAATAATGAAAATAAAAACATAGATAAGTTTGGCTTCATAGCTTCCCTAATATAAGCAATTAAACCTAAAGGGTTGTTTTAACACCTAATACCCTAAAGTCAATTGACTTGGGAGCTATTGGCCTAATGCTTATTACATGGGTTGAGGAGAAAAGCTTAAGGGAATTAAACATTGCACTTTCTACGTATCAGTATCTGCAACCCGAGTTGTTAAGCTTGAATGGGCGTCTCAACACTTAATGCCCTAAGACCAACTGGTCTGGGAGTCATTAGCTGAAAGCTCGTTACATGGGTTAAAGATGCATGATGTTTTTAAATTATATGTATACATATTTA
>NW_011500576.1:4609-6399 GCF_000495115.2 Populus euphratica
ATCTTAAATGCAAGCCTATCACATAAATGAAAGGATTGATTGATGAGTTTAAGTACTGAAATTGAAAGGACAAAGAGATGGCCAAACATAGAAAAGAGATGCTGATGTAGTCCAAGCTCGAACACTATTGGGTAATTAGGTCATATCTGGAGCTGTAGATCTCAGATTTAAGTCTATTTTATATAGATGGAAAGGTGAGACATAGGCCTACAACTTTCATGTGAAGGTCTGGTTTTAAAAAGGCCTTTTTCAGGTCCAAATTATAGCAACAACAAAGAAGTCTGAATCTATCCTACATCCTAGATATTGTTCAGTTTTCAGCCCATATCTTGAGTTTTAGAAGTTTAAATGACCTCAATTTTTTTCTAGAAAGCTGAGATAATTTCCTACAACTTTCATGTGGAAGGTTTGTTTAAATTCTAACGTTATCAATAATGTTTTGGGCAGACAAGAAGATAAGAATTGTCACCAAGTGAAGAGTTGGTCACCCACTTAACAATTAGTCATCAAATCAATTCCAATTTTGGCCTATAAAAAGAGGCATTTGCCATGTATTTAGCTATCTTGGTTTCTAGATCAAGATCATGTTTTTGCTTTCTCTCTTTGTATTGCTTAAGTTTTACTTTCATTAATATCAACTTTATGCCTTTCATTTCCTTTTCTTTACTTAGTTAACTTTTATCTTATTTATATTCTTATTTTGTTTATCTATGTTTCTTTCTTTCATTATGTTTGGCTAAGTTTATTATATCAAGGTGAAAAGGTTACACTAATGGTGTAAGAATAAGTATATTATAAACTCAACATAGACCTTAATGTTTTATACTAACATGTTTTATATTTGTTCAGTTTTAATACTTTTCTTGTTAAATGGTTAATCTAGATTTATGTTGTATAACACATGGTACAACAAATACTTGGCACTTTTATAGCCCATACTTTATGGTATAACCGATACCTGAACTATAAAAGAAACTTGATTTGTTGTTAATGTAAGTTATAATCATGAATGCCTAATAACATTTACAAGTATGAGCATTAATCAAATAAGTTAACTAATGTAATCATGTTAACAATTTATAATATGATTGGAACCTCTTTTGTGTGTGGTTTCCAATTGAATAATAAGAGTTTATACTATACTTGTTTGACATGTCATTAATGGATACTCTAACCTTGACATTTGTTGTTATCATTGTTTAATCCTTACATTAATCTTCTATCTCAAAGTTCTCATTAACTTTTTCTTTTTCTTATTCTTCTTCTTTATTACTACTACTACTACTACTACTACTACTACTACCACTATTATTACTATTACTACTACTATTATTGTTGTTGTTGTTGTTGTTGTTGTTATTGTTGTTATTATTGTTGTTGTTGTATTATTATTATCTATAATTTATACAATTAACTTCCCTATGATTTGACCCTAGTCTTGCCGAGTTATTTATTACTTCGTCACTCTTTATTTAGGAGAAGACATTAATTTTTTGGTCGTGTTATACCTCCACTAGATGTATGAGGTTGAGTTTTACTCCATGTCTCATAAGTACCTATGGTGTTTTAATTTTGAGCATTTTCAGCTAACAAGTCTAAGTATTCCATTGCTTTATCAGGGGTTTTATCTTTAAAAGTTCATTGCACATCAATTAAACCATTTATCTATCTCTAGGTGTTAGCCCTTCATAAAAATATGAAACCAATCTCCATGTTTCAAAACCATGATGAGGGCAAGTACTAAGCAAGTCTCGATACCTATCCCAACATTGGTAAAATGTTTCTCCTGG
>NW_011500576.1:8124-8450 GCF_000495115.2 Populus euphratica
TAATTTGGACTCATTTCTTCACGAAACCTGATTGTTGGCAGAATTAAGTTGTCATCTTTGAAAACTCATTTCTCCCTCATTTGACATCTTTTTTGGCTGCACTTTGGAGCGTTTACAGAACTTTGAGTCAGGAATCCAAACAAATTGAGTTTGCATAAATTGGACTTCTATAGCTCCAGATATTGAATTTTGAATAGACAAAGGTCAACAGTGGCAGAATGAGAGATTTGACTTTGAAGGATGTGATTTCCATGATCTTCCTCTTTTTATTTTTCTTGCATTACATTTCTAGAAAGGTATGGATGTTAGCTTTTTAGTGCCACTAG
>NW_011500576.1:9272-9396 GCF_000495115.2 Populus euphratica
CTATACATGATGGTGCACTTGTTCTTGTGGGATTCATGTGGTCTCTAAGTGTTCTAACACGATGATTTTCATTATGAAGTGATTGATTATCTTCTTCAGCCATATTTTCTGAAAATGATGAGGA
>NW_011500576.1:9867-55061 GCF_000495115.2 Populus euphratica
TACTACTACTACTACTACTACTACTACTAGCTTTATTAGCTTTATTAGTCGTGTCACTAGACATAATGAAAGAAAGAAAAATAAATAAATAAAATAAGAACATAAATAAGATAAAAGTTAGCTAAGTAAATGAAAGGAAATGAAAGGCATAAACTTGATATTAATGAAAGCAAAGCATAAACATTACAAAAAATACAAAGAGAGAAAGCAAAAGCATGATCTTGATCTGGAAACTAAGATGCCTAAATGCATGGCAAATGCCTCCTTTTATAGGCCAAAATTAGGAACTATTGATTTGATGACTAATTGATGAGTGGGTGACCAACTCTTGACTTGGTGACAATCCTTATCTTCTCTTGTCTGCCCAAAATATCATTGATAACGTCAAAATTAGAGCCACTTTAAAACATGAAAGTTGTTGTAAATTATCTCAGTTTTCTTGTGTAAACAATTCAGCTCATTTCGACTTCTAGAACTCCAGATATGGCCAAAATACTGAACAGTTCTCGGGCTGGAAGACAGATTCGGGCTTCTTTGTTGTTGCTACAATTTGGACTTGATAATGGCCTTTTTAGATCTTGGGCTCCATATGAAAGTTGTAGGCCTATGTCTTACCTTTCCATCCATATAAATTGGACCTAAATCTGAGATATATAGCTCCAGATATGACCCATTTACCGAACAGTGTTCCGGTTTGGATTGCACCGACATCTCTTCTCTAAGTTTGACCATCTCTTTATCCATGCAATTTAAGTTCTTCAAGTCATCAATCAATCCTTTCATTTATGTGATAGACCTGCATTAAAAATAGACATTTACCACAAATTAAAGGTATCTTATATTATTAGATATATTATTATAAAACATGCTTTGGTTAAGGAGTTATTGATACTTCAAGTGCAAAATGATGATATAAAACCATGATAAAAATGCACTTTTAAGTACTAAGATAAAAATGCACTTTAAGTACTAATCAGCAGGGATCCATTTTTGTAAAACTAATATTGCCATATTGGCAATTACTGATTATATGATTATTAGCTAGTTGAAATGGCAGAAACTATGTTAGGGAATTTTACTAATCGTATTGATGAATTTTTAATTAAAAAGGAATAATTTAAATGATATCTAACTATTGTTGTTGCTTGAACATTTAAAGTTTGGTATACTATCTAAGAGTAAAATATACTTACAAGTTTTTATTCATTGTCAACATTACGATGTATTTCATATTTATTTTACCCACCATCATAGTAGCGAAATCATTTTTGGTAGGACTATATAACTTTTGTTCTCAGATAGAATTTTATAATTTCCATCTAATGTCATGTAACTAAATTTAATATATATGCTAAGTTTTTATTATTTTGAAGTTTTTAACAAAGCAAAAGCATGGATCATTAAATTATGTTGGTTTCATTATATAAATATATTTGTATATATTTCATAAAATAAGATAAACTTTATTTGTGTATAAAGGTAGTGAAAATTTATAATTTATGAAATTATTTGGATGGCATGTCTGAGGCTATCTAAGTAATGGTTGTTCAGACCAAATGTGATATGAGAGGTTATTCTTGTGTTCGCAAATATTAATTCATAATAAAATTTTAGATTGGGCTCCCGTGTAGGGGGGAATTTGTTGAAATTTTATTAAATTGAATAACTTTTTTATTTTAAATGGAAAATTCCTTGCATGGTTGATGTGCATGTGAAATTTTATTAATTTGTGTTTTGTGTGTTGATTGGAAACGAATTTGTGTCGAGAAGACTTTATAAATAAATGAGAAAAAGGTTGGGTTTTTTTCTTTGTAAGGAAAAAGATGAATAGTTTCTCTCTGAGTTTCTCTTTGTTTTTTCTTTAATTAGTACTCTTTTTTCAACATACTTTTTTTTCTCTGATTTTATTTATTTTATTTTATTTAAAAAAAAGAAGTGGAAGAGATCGGCTATGTTTTTTAAAAGGCTAGTTTTGTACATTGTTGGCTAGAGTTTTTCTCTTTTCCTTCTTTATAGTAAAAAAAAAAATGTTTTGTCATCTTTTTCTAATTACTTGGAGAGCAAGTAACCTCACTTTTTCTTGTTTGATGTTTTATTTAAGAGTCTTTATTTAATTTTTTTTCTTTTAAACCTTTTTTTGTCAAAAAGATATCAACAAGAGAACAATACTTGAAAATCTTGAAATGGGTAGGTGGATGGTGAAATTCATCTAAAATATATTTTTTTGATCTTTTTAAGAAATATTTTTTTTAAAAAAAATTAAGTTATAACATTTATTTATATTTTAGTTGCTAGTTTGCATGTTTTGAGCTCCTGTATATAGCTTGAAGGACCAGACCACATATTTTTACAAAAATCTTACTTTTTGTTTTATACTTTATTTTTTTTATTTTTCTTGTTTGTTTATCAAATTCTCCTAATAAATTAATTCTTTTTTTCCTTTTTTTATACAACCTTATAAAGTATTAAAGAATATTTTTCACATTTTTTCCTTTTCTTTTTTATTATTTAAAAAATTATTATTAGAAGTAATTGTTATTGTAAAAAGCAATGAGTCTCCATATAATCTTAGAAAAATAATGAGTGATTATCATTTTTTTTAATGATAGCTGTTTTATGATTAATGATTATTCGTATATTGTTTATTTATGAAAATCAAATAAATTCATAAAATATATTTAAAATTAAAATTAAAGAACTCATATTGTATCAAATGCAACAAAATACATATTAAATTAAAAAAAATCCAATATTGATTGGTTTTGATTTTTTCTTCACCTAATTTTTCAAATTTAATTAATATATTAAAACAATTTTTTTAAGACTAGCCACGATAGCACGTGGATACTTATGCTAGCTTTTATTAGCGTGCGCTTGCGTGCTTGCGTGTATGTCAGGGGGGGCTTAAGTTGTACCTCATGATTAAGATAGAGTGCAAAATTTGGTTGCGATGCATGGTCATCATTTCTTTTTTCCGAGAGATGCTATTTTAAGCGGGAGACATGTTATTATGGGATAAAAGCGAATCACTTAACCCTTAGTGTAGACAGATATCCAACGGAGGTAACTTGGTGGACAAATTAAATACATAAAAAATATACTAATATTTATATGTAGGAATAGGAATCTCCAGCTCCATGTAGCTTGTGGCTCCGGTCATCTTGCTGATCATGCCTCCATTACAGACGATATTCATGCAAATGTGGGCCCCTGTTTGAGGGTCAGTTGCTAGTCCCTTTTGAATTGACTACAAATAGTGGGTATATATGAATGGATAAGATTATCTCATGCAACTTGAAAAGCAGAGAAATTTTGAAGAAAGACTTTGGGCTCGTTGTTATGGATAAACATGAGATGAATCTGAAAAGATATTGGAATATCTTGGCCACTCGAAAAGTGCAAAGACACTTCCCTCTCCCTTTGTTGGTTCACTTTAATTTAATTTCTGATTAAAATTTCCTAAAAATATAAGACCAGTATCAATTTATAGACCTTGGATGGTAATAGCAAAGGAAGAGAGGGTTTGGGATAGCTAGACTGGTAGATTTTGGAATGGAAGCCCGTTACTACTTTAATGTTTCCTAGCTCCGAGTGTAGTCATTTTTTGGCCTCATTGCACACACAAAATCTGAATCTTTTTTCTACATGGTCTGAATGGGACATGAGCGAATTCTGGCTAATGATAAAGAGGCAATAGGCCTTAAAACGGACCACTAGCGCAGTACAGTAGTCGGCGGGATATATTCTAGACTTGACAGGTCAAAAAATGAAAGGTCCTGTAACCGTGGCCCCTGGCTGATCCGCCGAATGGCTAAGAACTCATTTGGAAATGTTTGATGGCTACGTGTTTTTTAAAACTTTAATTTTTTTATTTAAAATTATTTTTTGTATTTTTAAATTATTTTAATATATTAATATTAAAAATACATTAAAATTAAAAATATTATTTTAATATATTTCTATAAAATAACTATTACCATAATATAAAAACATTTATTACGAGGAATGAAAAAAAAATGGTCTTTTTCAACCGGATTAACAAACAAAATCTAAAAAGAAAAGTGAAGGAATATTCTTTCACCGACCTTATCAAACAGTGTCCACTCATACTTCTTCTCCTACAACGACGTTAGATTTTACATCCTGGCTGATAAGATAAAAGATGGATAAGAGAGGATAGGAAAGAAGGGATTGAATGTAATCATAATTTAACACGAAGGATAGATAACAAACGGGGGATCGGAAAGATCCCTTCAATCCTTCATACTTTATAATTTTCAATCCATTGACTCTTATTATTTTATTTCTTAATAATTTTTAATATTTTTAATATGATTTTGATTATATTTTAAAAATTTTTAGTAATAGGGCTCAGATTGAATTATAGATTAATTAATGGCTCCTATAATTACTTTTATTCTTTATGGTAAAGAAAAATGATAAATTGATATAATACTTCTGATATCCGCATAAAAACCCTTAATGGTGGATTTGGAAATTCTTAAATGTTTAAGTTAGTATCTTTATGATGCAAAATTATCTTTTAGATTGTTAATTTGAGGTTTGAAAAAAAATTTACAACTTACCAAATAAGAATCTTGTATTAGAGAACTAAAGTTATATACAATTGATCATCTACACCCTACGCTTATAATACGACACAAATGAGAAGTATAAATTACAGTAAAGTTGATCGATTCTTTAAAGAGTTAGCAAATTCAATTAAGAACTTAGTATAAAAATCATTTAACCATACAAAAAGAAACAAAGATACAATATGCAGTAACTTTAGAGAAATTTTAATAACCTCAATAAAAATCCTTACATTAGAGTATTTATATGTAAACCCTAAAAATAATGGGTCAGATATCCATCTAATTTAAATAAAGCTCAAACTAATTAAAATAAGATTTAAAACAAATAAAAATAAATAAAACAATAGTCTAAGATTATTTTCATCCATTGTCACAAATGTCAGTGAAAAATACCCGAGAGAAATAATTGTTGAAGATTCCTTACTGAATAAAAGCCCGATGCCTTGTAAAATATTAATTCTTTTTGTTTGATATAAAATCCTTGTATAATAAGTATGTCAAAGGATGTCATATAAGTTCCCAATAATATTAAAAACTCATTGTAGTGAATGAAATCCATAATTCTTAAAGAAACAATGTCTTTTCCATTTTCATACTTTGGATGCAGGTTTTGGATCCAATTTCAAACATATTGTTCTCTCTTATATGGATAAATTAGTAGGCCTATCATATATCATTAGAAAGGTAAACATATCTAGCTTTCAACCTAATTGGAATCGCATCTAAAATCCTTCTACAGCTTTAGATATGACCCAATAAGTAGATAAAAGTTTAGTTTAGCAATTCTAAACCTTTTTAACCCAAATCTCTTAACTTAACCCATTGAACTTTTCTTGGATCCATTTTGTTTTAGGCCTTAGAATATTCCTAATGACACTCCTAATGGATTCTTTGGAAATTCAAATGCATAATGCCCAAGTCCTTGATATAAAAAAGATATAATTTCTTACTTATGTTTCGAGTTAGCAATATTTTTTTCTTTTTATTCCAAAGTTGTAACTTGTTTCCTAACAAAGAAAGGTTTGGTGAAGCCATTGGTTTCACTTGTGGATTACCCTCTCTTCTAAAATTTAACCTCCAACTTAAAAAGAAACTTGGATATCTACTAGGTTTTGCACTACCCTTTCTCCTCAATTGTTTCTCTATATTTACAACCATATATACCATATTTTCAATCTCCACATAATGGTGCAATTCCACCATATTAGCAATAACTTTATTTAATTCATTCAAAAACCTTGTTATTGTGACTTTTTTATCCTCGAAAAATATTAGCTTTAATTATTACTACTTTCATCTTTATATAGTACACATCCACACTACTAGAACCATGAGATAAAGTTTGTAATTTATTCTATAGTATTGAGTAGTTACAAATTTTTTCATTATTATTGCTTTTATTTCCTCCCAAGTTCTTATTGGCTTTTATCCATTACACCTTCTAATTATAACAAGTTAATTCTACCATCTAATTGCATAATTAGTGAATTCAATCATAACCAATCTAATTTTGTTTTTTTTTTTTGAATACCTATAGCAATCAAACATAAACTCCACTTTCTTTTTTCAATCTAAGTGAGCCTCTAGATCACTCTTTCCCTAAAACCCAAGAATTTTGAGTTTAATATCACCCAAATTATGATCTAAACCATCATGCTCCTTAAAAGTCTTACCCTGACCGAATATATTATTTGGTCATCACCTATCTCTTATTCTCTTTCTAGGTTGTGACTCATACACAAGATTTTATTGCATTTAAAATTCTCTACCCTAATCAACTACATCATCCTTCTCATCTTTTTCTTTAAAATTATTGCCCATACTCTCATCATTCATTGTAACCCTAATGGTAGGCATTTCAACTTTCTTTTCATTACGAATAGGAACCCCTCATCTACTAATCATCTTATTAAACTTATTAACACCTCCTTTACAACTTTTATTCTATCCCACCTTTCCTCACAATTCTCACTCATTTTTGTTCAACACTTTTTGAAGACGTTGTTTATACATAAAATAAAGGTTAGTAACAGAGAAATGTTTTGCTCACACAAACCCCATGTGTTTACTCTCATAATAAAAGTCACTCTCGTGTCTTTTTACTCTAATAGTTTTGCTATGCCTTTTACCACTCAATTCATGTACTCTACTTCTTAAATGTAACTTAGCAACTTATCAAACAATTAACATACACAATGATTTATTTTATGTTTAAAAACTCAAGAATCAATAATTATTCAAACTTCTCAAAACAAAACTTGAGGACAAACTTATAAGTAGCAATGTAAATTTGTGCAAGTATAATGATGAGAACAAAGAAATGAAAATAAAAGCAAGAATTATTATTAAGAAACAATAAAATCTATGAAACTTCAGAAAATAAATAAATAATACAAGAAATCAAAAAACTAAAGAAATTGATGCAAGATAATTCTGTTATACCAAAATTTGAAAAAAAATCAATCAAGATCTCCAAAATTTTCCTAGACAACTTTTAGTTAAACCCTAGTTCATGCAAGATCCAAGATTTCTAATTTTTTTCTCCAAGATTGCGATTTTGATTCTTCCTTATTTGTTCTTATGTACATGTGTGTGTGTGTGTGTGTTGAATTTCTCAAGTCACAAAAATGAACATAATTTGTTGTTTTGTATGCATTTTCTTGTCAAATTTAGGACTTTTCCTTACCAAAATCAATTTTCATCCTCTTTTTTTATTTAAATCAAACACATAACAAAGATTAATCAAGAATGAGTCTTTTCTTCCCTTTTTTTTTGTATTAGTCGAAACCTTAGAGAGAAATAAACCAAAAAAAAAAAGAGAAGGAAAACAAACCCTATATATAACATGATCTAAAGAAAACCCTGACTATGACAAGATCTAAAAAAACCTTAGAATTAATTGTAACAATGAAAATTTATAATATGAAATTAGTTATGCTTCAATATCAAACTAATGTAGAATTGTTCCTTAGATTGCTAATTTAAGATTTAAAGAAAATTTTGTAATTTAACCCAACAAGAACCTTGCTTTAGAGAACCAAAGTTATATGCAATTGATCACCCCCACCCTATGCTTATAACAAGACTTGAACAAGAGGTATAAATTATAACCAAGTTGATCAATTATTCGAGGAGTTTGCAAGTTTAATCAAGAACATAGTATGATAATCACTTAACTACAAAAAGAGAAATAAAACACACAATATGCAACAACTTTAGAGAAAATTTCATAAACTAAATAAAAATCCTTACATAAAAGTATTTATATGTAAACATTAAAACTAATGAGTCAAACATACACCCAATTTAAATAAAGCCTAAACTAATTAAAATAAGTTTTAAAATAATAAAAACAAATAAAACAATAGTCTAAGATTATTTGTCATCCATTACCCAATGCTTTATGAAATAATAAATAGTTTTTGAACAATTAATTCTTCTTGGCTGATATAAAATCCTTGTAAAATAAGTAACTGATAGTCTTACATATAAGTTCTCAATAGCATTAATGACTCATTGGTGAATGGAATCTATAATTCTTAAGAAAATAATGTCTTTTTCATTTTTTGCATTTGCTAGCACGTTCTAGATCCAATTTCAAGCATCTTGTTCCTCTCATCTTGATGAATTAATAGGCCTACCATATATCATTGAAAAAGTACAAATATCTAGTTTCCAATCCAATTGGAATCATATTCAAAATCATCTAGTAGCTTTCGATACAACCTAAAAATTAACAAAGGTCTAGATTGACAAATTTGAACCTTTATTACCCAATCATCTTTACTTAGCTCATTAAAACTCCTCTTGGATTCATTTTATTTTAGGCTTTAGAATAGACCAATTGGATACTCCTAATGGATCCTTTGATGTCGTAGTAAAGATCACATCAGTTTGTATATGAAAAGTGTAATAAATATGCAAAAAAAAAGCATTAAATTCTAAGAATAAGGGTTTTTTTTTTATGTGTGAGAATAAGGGTTATCTAAGGAAATGATATGTGTATGTTGAGAATGAAAATTTTAAACCTTTTATCTAAATAGTTCAGGGGGGTATTTATAGCTTATGAACTTTGTCTTTTTGCTTGAATGGATGGGATTGAAGAATAATTTTATCTCGATATCATTAATGAGAGATAAATATCTCTTATACATGTATTTATAAGAAATAAATATTCATGCATAAACTTTAATGCAGAAAAAATATCTCTTACATATTTATTAATGGAGTAAATGTCTCTAACATAAATATTAATAAGGGACAAATAAACTAGCACTAGTCTAGCTTAACTAATCTTTTGCTTTGTTTAGGTTCTATTTCTGGCCTATGCGAGAGTTTGTTCCCCTAGCCTTTTGTCTTAAAGAGAGCTTGTGTTCCTTTTTCCTATTTATATTTATATATATTTGACCTGGTGGTTCTCTAACTTTGTTTCATTTGATCTATAATTTCTTACATTTAATAAAAAAAAGTTAGGCCTAAAGGGAGCTAGATGCATATTGAGCCTAAGAGCATTTGACTATGTTCTTAGTCTTAAACACAAGGATAAATTCCATAATATGTTGGGCAAGTGATAGTTATAGCATGGCCAAGTCCAAAGAGCATTGGTCATAGGCCTAACATCTAGGCTGAAGCTTTATGCTTGATCTTGTTGCTTGAGCCTATAAGGATGTTGGGCATGTGCCAAGGGCCACAACCATGGTTTAGCTTCAAACCATGTTTTCAAAGTCAGTTATAAGCTTCATACAATTAAAAGCATTTTTAAAAAATACCAGTAAATCTTTGGTCCATTAGGTTGAAATGACTCTTTTTTTTTCTCCGTCCTTGTTAGTAAAATAACTAGATATATTAAGTAATTCATTTTGTTTTCTTTTCATTCTTCTACTATACTCAATCCATCATTCTTTCTAATCATCTGTCATGACAAACATAGTTTTAATTTAGTTCCTTATCAATATACATAGAATGTTCAACATTTAAATTATGGAAACAAAATAAATATTAATTTGTTAGATGTGTTCCATTTAATAAATAGTTTTTGATGGAGGTAAGGTTCAAATCCAAAACTTCAACTTTTTTTTCTTATATCATAACTATAACATAATCATTAGTATAGTAAAATAAAAGCATCTATTTCTGGTATTGATAAGTATTCTATTTATATGTACAAATCTATCAATTACATAAAACATGATATGGTAACTTGTTGATATTTATGCTCTCTCAATTATTATGAGGTATGAATTCTAATTGATGTTTTTATAATTATTAGGATGTTTAAATATCCTATCCAAAAAAAATCATAAAATTTATCTAATAAAAATTAACTTACCATGAATTTACATGTTCATTATAAAAAACAATGGATTAAAATTATGTTATAAAAATAGTCTAATTTGATAAAAAAAACAATTGATATAATTTTACATAATTATTATTTATATGGAATCATGTAATCAATTTAGAAGAAAACTTATAAATAGAGAATAGCAAATTGCTTCCCTATGCATGGACAAGCAACTAGTATGAATACTATTGAAAAATAATTTAAATTAGTTTCAAAGTGAATATGTGTTTAATGTTGTGGTATTTTTAGTGTATGTGAATTGAAAAAGAAAAAACAAGTTTAAGAAAAAACTATATATTATAGCTTTTTGAAAACAATGATCTAATAGAAAATTTTCAATGAGACAACATAGTAACCAAATACCTTTGAACTTGTAGTTGAGGGAAACACAACCTCAATCACAAAAATAAATAGTGTCTCAATCTTTGTGAAATTAATCCGACTAACAACTATAATGTGACTAATTGGTCTCGTATATCACTTATAGATGCTTCTATAATAAGAACGTAAGATTCTTTGCATTTGATTCTTAAAAGAAAAAAAAAGATTGCTTGTGTTTGTGCTGTTAGTTTCTATATAAGTGACTGTTTTACACCAACAATAATAAGATTCCAAATGGCTTGTAGCAAAAATTTTGTAATTATATATACTTTGATTACAACTAATGTTTGGTATTCATGGTTTATAAAGATATACATAATATTGCTAAATAATCAAACCAAGGGCAAAGCCATGTTAAAGGCTTGGGTGGGTTGTAGCTTGGGTCAAATTTTGTCATTTTTTTTGTACTAATATTACATCATTCCAAGTTACACTCGACTAAATTAGTTTAAGAAAAACACATTTTCTCTACCAAATCAGCCACCCTTTTCTTCATTAAAATCTCTATTTTCTCGAGCTAAGAAAGCCAAATTCAAAAATCATATCTCCCCTCATGCTAAACCATGGCTTGTTTCCCTGCATATTTAGTTCATAAAATTTAACAAAAGAAACACACCTTTCTTTCCATTTATTTTAAGGTATTATTCGGCACGTAAATTCAACCCAATTTTGTCTCAACTACTAAAGCATTGCTTCAAACATTAAAAGATACTGAATTTGATTTTCTTATTGCACATGAGCAATCTATTTGCACACAATATGTGATACAGATAAACCTACAAATTGATTAGTACTTAAAAGTGTATTTGTATCAAGGTTTTATATCATCATTTTGCACTTGAAGTATCAATAACTTCTTAACTAGAGCATGTTTTATAATATCATGTCTAATACTATAAGATACCTTTAATTTATGATAAATATTCATCTTAAATGCAGGCCTATCACATAAATGAAATGATTAATTAATGAGTTTATTTACTAAAATTAAGAAGACAAAGAGAGGGCTAAGCTTAAAAAGGAGATGTTGGTTCAATCCAAACTTGAACATAATTTGGTTATTGGATCATAACTAGAGTTGTAGAATTTGAATTTAGGTCTGGTCTTATAAATGGAAAGCTAAGACATAGGTCTAAAACTTTCATGTAGAGTCCAAGATTCAAAAAGACCGTTTTCAAGTTCAAATTATAGCAACAACAGAGAAGTTAGAATATGTCCTACAACCTAGATACTATTCAGTTTTTAGCCCATTTCTTGAGTTTAAGAAGTCCAAACGCATCGAATCATTTTTAGTTGGAAAGCTGAGATAATTTCTTAGAACTTTTATGAAGACTATCTGTTCAAATTTTGACATTAGCAATAATGTTTTGTTTAAACAAGAAGATAAGGATCGTTACCAAGTCAAGATATGACCATCCACTCAATAATTAGTCATCAAATCAACAGTTCCAAATTTTAGCTTATAAAAGGAGGCATTTGTCATGCATTAAGGTATTTTGAATTTCAAATCAAGATCATGTTCTTGCTCTTTTTCTTTATATTTTTGTAAGGCTTCAGTTTTATTTTCATTAATTTGTTTTTATGGATTTGATTTCCTTTACTATACTTATAATCATGTTCTTATCTTGTTTATTTATGTTTCTCTCTTTCATTATGTTTAGTTAAGTTTATTATGTCAATGTAAAAAGGTTATACTAATGGTGTAAGAATAAGTATAATATAAACTCAACATAGACTTTAATGTTTGATACTAACATGTTTTTCATTTGTTATCTTGTTCACTTTTAATACTTTACTTGTTAAATGGTTAATCTAGATTTGTGTTGTTTAACCCTTGATACAACAAATACTTGATTTGTGCTATGAAAAGAACTTGATTTGTTGTTAATATAAATTAGCATCATAAATACCTAACAACATTTACAATTATTAGCATTAGTTAAATAAGATAACTAATGTAATCATGCTAACAATTTATAATCTGATTGTAACTTTCTTTATATATGGTTTCTAGTTAAGTAATAAAAAGAATTTATATTATACTTATTTGAAATATCATTAGTGGATCCTCTAACCTTGACAATTATTTTATTCTTGTTTAATCCTTACATCAATATCAAATCTCAAGAATTCTTTTCAACTCCTTTTCATTTATTGTTTATAATTTTATATAGTTCACCTCCTTGTGATTCGATCCTAGTCTTGCCGGGTTATTTATTACTTCGACACTCTGTACTTAGGAGAAGATATCAATCTTTTGGTCGTATCACTAACACAAAGGATGGTGAGAATTAACAAGCATTACCACATGATCCTCTATAGTTACCAATTGAGCCAATTACAATGTTGAAGGCCAATAGGATTCAAGAGGCATTGATCAATTTGATTAAAGATATTGGGGTCAAGATAAGTGTTCAAACTTAAAAAAGGGTTGAACATACTTTAATTAATGTAACTGAGGAAGGAGATGGTAATGAAACTTAAATAAAATCCATAATAAAAATTAAAGAGGCAGCAAACATAAGATTTTCTTGAGTTGTGGAATCTTTATAAATCTAAACATAAGGTTGACAACCTCTTTCTTCAATGTCACTTTCATTATAAGCTTGCATTGAGTTTTGGACTTTGTTATTTTAACTGTTATAAAACTTAATTTATTGTATTTGTGGTCTTATGTTCATACCATTAAGTTTTGGGTCTTTGGCATTAGAAAAACCCTTTTGAAAGGGAGTGTAAGAGTTCTAGACTTTGATGAATGAAATATATATGTTTTTAAAAGTATTCTTCTACTATGGTTCTTTAATGAACTAAATTGACTTATTGAAGAACAAACATCTTTGTGGCATCATCATATTCTTTTCATTCATAAATTGTTATTCGTTGGGTAGGGGTTTTGGATTCCAATAGCTCTAGTACTTACATAATCTTTAAGGCACACTTTTAAACATCATTTCTTAGATTTTCAAGAGTTGTATTGTTTTCATATGGGTTATATGACCATGTGATCATGGGGTTCGTATGATTTGATATGAGAGCTAGGCTTCATTAAACATGTTATATCCTTTTATTAATTTCATTTTTCTATAGTTTCGCGTCAAACTATACGTTCCAATCTTCATCTCTTTAATTCAATTGTGGCATCTTCTTAGTAATAAAAAAAAATATTTCAATTTGTTGTTGTCTTTCAATATATCTCAATATATCAGTAGTATAAAAGTAGAGAAAAACAACATTCAAAAGATTAGTTTTAAATTCTACCATAGAAAACAAAATAAAGGAAAATTGGATCAAATCAACTTAGAATGAGCTAAAACTTGATATTATGATTACTTGATTCCTATTCACATTGTATATTACATTTTGGGGTGATTTAGACATTATTTTCTTTAAATTCCGAATTCAAGTATTAAAAGGGTTGTTTCGTGTTAGTTTTGGGTCTATCTATTAAAATGAATCATAATTAACTTAGATTTTATATTCTATTTACTGAGGCTCTAATCACATTATATATTAATTTTAGGTTCATTTAGACATTGTTTTATTTAGGGTCTAGATTTAGGTTTAAGCTTGTCGTAATGTCTATTTTGTGTTAACTTTTAAAATTTATTTTGTTTCTATTGATCTCATATCTTTTAGTGTACTATCATTATATTTTGCATATTTGAGTGTTATTTAGATTTTATTCATATATTTTGTGTTTATGCTTTTTTATTCATGTCTTCAAGTCACCATATTTTGTATAGATTCGTTTGTTACTTGCAAGATCATAATTGTGGTCCTATATTTTTCTTGTTTTTATAATTTTTTTCTCATAGAGTCATATTTATTCATTTGTATTACATTGCTAAGTGGTTTTATTTAGAGTTGATTTTAGTTCCATAAAAGCTAAAAGAAATTGAGACAAGTGGAAAAAGGCACAACAAGCATATTAAAGTGAAAAATTTGATATTTAAGAGAAACACCAGAGGTATGAGGATATTTTATCACCACTAACTCATTTTTACTAGTACCAATATGTAGGATTAGAATAGTCCACCAGCCCATCGTGAGGGTGACGTAAAGCTTCAGATTAAAGGCATACTGTAGATATTAGCAAATGTGCAAATGGTGTTAGGAGCCATAAGTGTTAACCTTGAGAAAGTTGAAAAACATAGGGATGACTCTAATTCTAATAATTATTACATATGTGTAGTAGGGGCTGAAGGATAGTAAACCATGATAGTAGAGTTGAAAGGCATGTGGATGCTAATTTTGTTGATTTTAGAGAGGATGATGATGACTTTGGGGATGGGCGTTTTGAGTTCAAGACCTTGAGACAAGGGGGGTTTTCAACAACATATAAAATAAAGGGATTTTAAGTTTAGACAAAGAGGCTAATTCAACTAGAAGTAAAAATTCAGTAATGTGGGGAACTATGATAATTTGGATGGGGACTTGGACTAGCTTAAACTAAAAATTCTTAATTTCTAAGGTAAAAATGATCTTGAGGCTTATTTGGAGTGGAGAAAAATGTTAATTGGATTTTTTATTACCATAACTATTCTAAACAAACCACTTAACAACGTGAGGGTAAAACTTTAGATTAAAGGCATAATGCAAATGCTGGCAAATGTGCAAAAGGTGTTTGGAACCATACGTGTCAAACTTGAGAAAGTTGAAAAACATAGGGAGGGCTCTAATTCTAATAATTCTTACATATGTGTAGTAGGGGCTGAAGGATAGTGAACCATAATAGTAGAGTTGAAAGGCATATGGATGCTAATTTTGGTGATTTTAGGGAGGATGATGATGACTTTGGGGATGGAGGTTTTGAGTTCAAGACCTTGAGACAAAGGGGGAGCTTTTAACAGCATATAAAATAAAGGGATTTTAGGTTTAGACAAAGAGGCTAATTCAACTAGAGGGGAAATTTCAGTAATGTGGGGAACTATGATGATGTGGATAGGGACTTGGACTATATTAAATTAAAAATTCTTAATTTCTAAGGTAAAAATGATTTCGAGGCTTATTTGGAGTGGAAGAAAAATGCTAATTGGATTTTTTATTACCATAACTATTCTAAACAAAAGAAGGTGAAGTTGGTGGTAATTGGATTTATGAATTATGCATTGATTTGGTGGGATCAAATTTGATTAGAAGGAGGAGGAATAAGAACAACTTGTAGAGACATGAGAGGAGATAAAAGTCTTATTAAGGAGATGTTTTCTCATAATCACTATTATATGGATCTATATATGAAGTTACAAGGTCTGACTTATGGTTATAAGATAATAGATGAATATATCAAGGAGATGGAAATAACAATGATTCAGGCCAATGTGGTTGAGGATGGAAAAGCCTTCATGGCTATATTTCTTAAAATGCTAAATAAGGACACTGCTAATATTATGGAGTCACAACATTATATGGAGTTCGAGGACATGATACATATGACAACAAAGGTGGAGAGACAAATCTAAAAAAGTGTAGTGTAAGACCACATATCAGTTCGACATCTTCTTCATCAGTTTGAAGGTTGAATCTAAAAAGAGAAAAGGCTACCCAACTAAAGTTCTTTATGCATGCTAAGGTCAAACAACCTAAGGACAAGAAAGAGATGCCTATTGATGAGAAAGGTAAAACTGATTCACAAACAATTTGTAATCATAATATAAAATGTTTTAGGTGTTTGGGGAGTGGACATATTGCTTCTCCATGTCCAAATAAGAGAACAATGATCATGAAACATGGTGAGATTGAATATAAAAGTGAAAAATATAATGTAATGATATGCCACCTTTAAAAGATTGTAGGGATATGAAGATTACATATCCAGTTGAGAGAGACACATTAGTTATAAGACATGTTCTAAACACACAAGTAAAAGAGGATGATGTAGATCAGCAAAGGGAGGACATCTTTCACACCAAGTGTCATATCCAAAACAACATATGTAGTATGATAATTGATGGAAACAATTAGAAAATTAGATTTTGAATATTATAAAGCATCCTAGACACTAAATATTATAGTGGTTGAATGAATATATGGTGAGGTGAAAGTCACTAAATAGGTGTTGATTTCCTTTGCTTGTGGTAGATATTCTGAAGATGTTATGGGTGATATGGTTCCAATGCATGTTAGTCATTTACTTTTGGGGTTTCTATGGTAGTTTGATAGAAGTCTATTCATGATGGATTTAGAAATAGATATAATATTATAAAAGGTGGTAAAACCATCACTCTTGCACATTTATCCATAAAAAAATGTATGATGATCAATTAAAGTTGAAAAAGAAATATGAGGCTGAGGAGAGTGAAAATTCATATAAAGACAATGGTGAGAAAAGATTGATAGATTTGGCTAATTCTAAATTAATAATTAAATTGATTGAAAGTGGAGGTAAGACCTAAGGAGTGAAGAAAATAAGTATGAGTAGTGATCTTTATATGGAAAAAATTAAGGAAACAATCAAATTTCTATGCTAGAAAGGATGAGATCAAATCCGTGTTTATACTAACAAGCCAAGAAGGATGGAATAAAGAGGATATGTTGATTGTTGAGCCATTAACAACACAATGGTAAAGTACAGATATCTTATCCCTAGATTTGATGACATGTTAGATAAGTTATACGAATAATTTATTTTCTCTAAAATTGATTCGAAAAATGGGTATTATCAGATTATGATGAAAGAAGGGGATGCATTGAAAATTGTATGTATGATTAAGAATGGTTTGCATGAATCGATTATCATGTCGATTGGACTTATAAATGCACTCATGTGTTATATGTATTTATAGGTAAATTTAAGGTTGTGTATTTTGATGACATCTTGATCTATAGTAAGAACTTGAATGAGCATCTTGATCATTTGTGTAGTGTACGTAGCATATTATGTAGTGAGAAATTGTATTCTTAATCTTAAAAAGTGTGTCTTTTGCATGGAGGAAATTTTGTTTCTTGGAAATGTTGTAGTTGTATAGGATATTGAGATGGATAAAGATAAGGTTAAGGTCATCCGAGATTAGCCTACACTTAAATTTGTGACTAAAGTAAGAAGTTTTCATAGTTTGGTTTGTTTCTATTAGAGATCTGTTAAGGATTTTAGCACACTAGTTGCACTAAACACTAAGATCATTAAAAAGTTAGTTGGTTTTAAATAGGGATAGATATTGAACAAGATAATGCATTTAACTTGTTGAAAATTTTTTTCAACACCTTTATTAGGTTTACCTGACTTTACGAAAGCTTTTGAAATTAAATGTGATGCCTTAGGAGTATTAAAGATATTTTGATGTAGAATAAATGAACTATTGATTATTTCAACAAAAAGCTCAATGGTGCAATATTGAACTACCCTACTTATGATAAGGAGGTTTATGTATTGGTAAGAACTTGAAAGATATGACAACAACAATAATAGCCAAAAGAATTCATGATTCATTCTTATCATAAATTATTAAAGCATTTGAAAGGACAAGATAAGTTGAATCGACAACATGCAAAGCGGGTGGGATTCATTAAAACATTCACATATGTGATCATATATAATCAAGATAAGGAAAATATAGTGGTTGATACGTTAATGCAAATGTATGCTTTTCTATCCACCTTGAATGCTAATTTGTTAGGATTTGTGAATGTGAATGAATTGTATATGAATGATGATGATTTTACTAATGTATTTCATGCATATGAAAATTTAGCTTTTGGAAAGTTCTATAAGCTTGATGGATACTTGTTTAAAGAAAATAGACTTTGTATGTCTAATAGATCTAGGTGTGAATTACTTGTTTGTAAAGCTCATAAGAGAGCTTTAATGGGTCATTTTGGTGTTGCTAAGACTTTGTATGTATTATATGAACACTTTTACTAGCCTAAAATGAAATGTGATGTGCAAAGAGTGTGTGATAGATGTATTATATATAAAAAAGCCAAGTCTAAGGTCTCACTGCATGGTTTGTATACTCGTTTACTTGTACCTAAAGAACATTGGGTAGATATTTCCATAGATTTTATTTTAGATTCACCTATGTCAAAAAGAATAAGGGACTCTATTTTTGTGGTTGTTGATAGGTTTTTTAAGATAATGCATTTCATAGCATGTCATAAAACTAATGATATAACTAATATTTTTTATTTATTCTTTAAAGAGATAATACGACTTCATAGGGTTCCTAGGAATATAGTTTTAGATTGTGATGTAAAGTTTCTTTGCTATTTTTAGAAGCTTTTCTTGGGAAAGTTGGGAACTAAATTATTGTTTTCAATTACTTGTCATCCATAAGCTGACAGTTAAACAAAAATAATCAATAGGGGGTTTAACTACACTCATAAGTACTGCTATTCAAAAGGATCTTAAAAGTTAGAAAGATTGCTTATCTTTCATTTTTGCTTATAATCTATTTTTTATTTTTCACCATTAAGTTTGTTTATAATCGTAGTTTGGTTATAATGAATGCTTCATATAAAAAGGCTACAAGTCATTTATGACAATAATAAATAATTTATCAACATTATCATTATGGTATACTGAACTCAACAATAGATTTTCAGTTGGAAGAGTAAAATTCTAGATTCAGTGATGAGATAGTAGAACTCCTTGAATTTAGCTATGCCTTACAACCTAGGGACAACTTTAAATAATTGGTGTTATTTGCAAGCTTGGTGAAAATTTTTATCCTGAACATTTCAATGAATACGAAATGTGTTATTTGAGATCTTAACTAAAACACTATCATATTGATATGATTCATCATGAGAGCTTTCAGAATATGTCTATTAATTATGCATCAAAAGTATCATTAAGTCTTTTATTTTAAATTTACATTTATTGTTTTTATTTGGGTTTTTTTATAATAATTGGTGTACTTTTTAGTAATGAAGTTTCTTTTAATGTTTTGATAGATTTTTGGAACTTAAATGAATTATTTTAAAAAATTTAACGTCGAAATTCGAAACAAAGAATTGAAGAGAAATTTAGTTGAAGTTTGAAGCAAATCTTGGTTCAAATAAGTACTCCAAATTTTCCCCAAAAATCAATTATATTCCAATCTTAGAAAAGATTATCATATGATCTATTTCAAGCCCAAACTTACCTTATATTGCGTGCAAACTTCAACCATCAAACACTCAAATTTTCAATGTCAATCTTAGTCCAAATAAGAGGTACATTTATATCCTTATATGATGCTTAAATTCAGCCCCAAATCAGCCTCCAAATTAACCTAAGCACAATTCATGATCTTATATGTTCACACAACAAATAACATTTGATTTATTTTGGATAATCCATTGATCTAAGAGAGCAAGCACATGGATGGAAAGCTTAAAGGGATATTGTCACATGATTTTAGGTCAAAAAGAAGAAAGAGATAGCTCATAAAGGAGGGGAAAAAAAAGTACATCAAAGTGGTTTCCAAGTTGGCCTGATTTAATTTTCCAGAACATCTTTTGGTGTTTTGCCATAACGTTTTACTCAAGTGTCAAAATAAGTTGATCTTTAATGATTTGGAAAGATAATAGAATTTTTTATAAACATGTCTCTAATAGCTATCTCCAAAAAAGGCTTCTAGGTGGGGCGAAATTGCTGTCCAAAGTTAACATCATATTTGTGTTTGAATTTTTACTGAAGTTGTGTTGTATTCTTTTTTTGTAGATTTTAGTTCTTTTGTTTGTAAGACTTATTATTTCAGTTTGATTCAAGTTATTTCATGTTTATTAAAGTTTTTTTTTATATATAATCATGGTTGGTTAATCTCTTTCTTGGATCCAAATCAAGGATGATGGTGGTTGAGGTGAGTTCTTTAAGATATGAATGAATCTTAATGTTTATCTTCTCATTTTCTTCATGAATGTTTTATTATTCTAAAGGAATTTTAGAAATCATTAAGGTAATGTTATACTCGAATTTTTATGCACAAACTTTAGTTTTGGTATAGAGATTGTTTGATTCAATGTCTTATTTAATATGAAAATACTTGTTCATTCTTAAGCAATAATCAATCTTTATCTTTTTAAACATCATTGTAATATATTCCGATCTAATATCACCATCGTTGATATTAAATTGAGTTATCTTATATATATTGAAGGAATCACCAATACATTACTATTAAAATTGATTTAAATCAAGACTTATTTTTTCTTATCATTTAAAATCTATTTACACGTTTTCATCTTTGAAAACAAATTCATCAATTATTTTCAACCAAGTGAATGTTAATTTAATTTCTCTTGAGTTTTTTTTGTTACTTGGCTTAATTTCTAAATCTAACTCTTTATAGATATGACCTCGATCGTACCAAGTTAATTGCTACATCGCATACAGATTAGTACTTAAAAGTGCATTTTTTATCAAGATTTTATGTCATCATTTTGCACTTGAAGTATCAATAACTCCTTAACTAAAATATGTTTTATAATAATGTATCTAATAATATAAGATACCTATAATTTATGGTAAATGTCTATTTTTAATGCAGACTTATCACATAAATGAAAGGATTGATTGATGACTTGAAGAACTTAAATTGCAAGGATAAAGAGATGGCCAAACTTAGAAAAGAGATGTCGGTGCAATCCAAACCGGAACACTGTTCGGTAATTGGGTCATATCTAGAGCTATATATCTCAGATTTAGGTCAAATTTATATGGATGGAAAGGTAAGACATAGGCCTACAACTTTCATATGGAGCCCAAGATCTAAAAAGGCCATTATCAAGTCCAAATTGTAGCAACAACAAAGAAGCCCGAATCTGTCTTCCAGCCCGAGCACTGTTCGGTATTTTGGCCATATCTAGAGTTCTAGAAGTCCAAATGTGTTTGACTCATATCTGGAGTTCTAGAATTTGAAATTATCTGAATTTTTTACATAAGAAAGCTGAGACAATGCCCTACAACTTTCATGTTTGCAACTGGCTCCAATTTTGACGTTATCAATGACGTTTTGGGCAGACAAGAGAAGATAAAGATTGTCACCAAGTCAAAAGTTGGCCACCCACTTATCAATTAGTCATCAAATCAATAGTTCCTAATTTTGGCCTATAAAAGGAGGCATTTGCCATGCATTTAGGCATCTTGGTTTCCAGATCAAGATCATGCTCTTCCTTTCTCTCTTTGTATTTTTTATGCTTTGTTTTCATTAATATTAAGTTTATGCCTTTCATTTCCTTTCCTTTACTTAGTTAACTTTTATGTTCTTATTTTGTTTATCTATTTTGCTTTCTTTCATTATGTCTAGCTAAGTTAATTATGTCAAGGTGAAAAGGTTACACTAATGGTGTAAGAATAAGTATAATGTAAACTTAATATGGACTTTAATGTTTGATACTAACATGTTTTATATTTGTTATCTTGTTCACTCTTTAATACTTTGCTTGTTAAATGACTAATCTTGATTTATGTTGTATAACACTTGGTACAACAAATGCTTGGCACTTTCATAGCCCATAATGTATGGTATAACCGACACCTGAGCTATGAAAGGAACTTGATTTATTGTTAACATAAGTTACTGGACTTGGGAGAAGATATTAATCTTTTTATCATGTCATATACTCGTGCACTTGCTAGTTAAAACAAGCAAATCATAAAAACCAGTCAAGCATTTATCATTTCTTAATTATGTTGAGGATAAGTTGAAACAAATAAGTCACAACACTATTATTTGATTGACAGATTGATTCATCTTTTTTTTTACCTGTTTTCATTGCCACCACAAAGTGAGCTTTTTTCAGCTATGAAACATGTTAAAATTATGCTTCACAATAAAATAGAAAATGAATTCTTAATAGATTCTATGATGACTTACTGATATGATCAAATGATTGATGTCTTCTCTTAAATATAGGAGTGTCGAAGTAATAAATAACTCGGTAAAACCGGGGTCAAACAACAAGGAGGTTAATTATACAAATTATAAACAGCGGCAACAATAACAAGTTAAAGAGAAATTTGAGATTATAAGATTAATGTGAGGATTAAACAATGATAAAAATAAATGTCAAGGTTAGAGAATCTACTAATGTTATTTCAAACAAGTATAGTATAAACTCTTTTTATTACTCAATTGGAAACCACACACAAAGGAGATTCCAATTGTATTATAAATTATTAACATGATTACATTAGTTATCTTATTTGAATAATGTTAATACATGTAAATGTTTTCATGTATTCATGATTATAACTTATGTTAACAACAACTTAAGTTCCTTTCATAACACAAGTGTTGGTTATACCATACAATTTATACTATGAAAGTGTCAATTATTTGTTATACCAAAGTTATACAACAGAAAGTGTCAAGTATTTGTTATACCAAAGTTATACAACATAAATTGAAATTAACCATTTAACAAGAGAAGTATTAAGAGTGAATAAGATAACAAATACAAAACATAACATTAAAGTCTATGTTGAGTTTATACTGTACTTATTCTTACATCATTAATGTAACATTTTCACCTTGAGATGATAAACTTAGTTAAACATAATAAAAAGTAGGAACATAAATAAACATGATAAGAACATAAATAAGATATAAGTTAACTAAGTAAAGAAAAGGAAATGAAAAGCATAAACAAGAGATTAATATAAGCAAAACTTAAGTTAAGTATTATAAAAATATAAAGAAAAAGAGTAAGAGCATGATCTTAATCTAAAAACCAAGATACCTAAATGCATGACAAATGCCTCCTTTTATAGGTCATAATTGGGAACTATTAATTTGTTGACTAATTGTTGAGTAGGTGACCACATCTTGACTTGATGACAATCACTATCTTCTTGTCTAAACAAAACATCATTGCTAACATTAGAATTTGAACAGACTTGAATAATGAAAATTCTAGGAAATTATCTAAACTTTTCAATAAAAAAAATTGAGGTTATTTGGATTTTTAGAACTCAAGATATGGGATAAAAACTAAACAGTGTTTGGGTTATTCGGATTTTCAGACTTCTCCGTTGTATCTAAGATTTGGACTTCCAAACAGCAGAATTGAGTTTGTATTCTGCATGAATGTTTTAAACCTATGTCTTAGCTTTCCATCTATATAGAGCAAACCCAAATTCAAGTTCTACAGCTCTAGATATAACCTAATGACTAAATAGTGTTTCAATTTGGATTGAACTAGCATTTCTTTTCTAAGTTTTACCCTCTCTTTATCTTTTTAATTTTAGTAATTGAACTCATAAATCAATCTTTTGATTTATGTGATAGGCCTGCATTTAAAATAAAAATTTACCATAAATTAAAGGTATCTTATAGTATCGGACTTGTAATTATAAAACATGCTTTAGTTAAAGAGTTATTGATACTTTAAGTGCAAAATACTAATATAAAACCTTAATAAAAATGTACTTTTAAGTACTAATTATTTACATTGAATGAAAACTTGTTGAAGATATCAATTCAGATTTAATCAAAAATTAATTATATTTTACAAAACATTGAATAGTGTTACTTTGATAGTATAATTTATTTTTACTTTTATTTTAGTTTTATATACTTTAAATTTTATTTTTCATTTGATTTGTATATTTTGATTAAAATTTTATTGTTAATTTGACAAATTCATATACATGAGTTAATGTTTGATCTTTAAAAAATAATTTCTATGTAGTTTTTTAGTAGCTCAAAAAAAAAAAAACCTAGCTACCCCCTTCATTAAAACTAAATTAAGTTGGATAATTAAATAAACTCCAGTCACTTCTCATAAAGTAAGAAGATGTTTCTTCTAGTTCTTTGAATATACCATTCTGAACATCTAAACTATCTTCATGATATATAGTCTGAATATGTTAAAGCATCGAATTGGTTGACACACTTGAGCGATGAAAGTGAAATGTTATTCTGAAGTTTTATTAATTAGAAAGAAGGAAAAGTAAATACAGATCTTATGACAAGAGAATACCCTCCCACTCTCTTTTCTTTAATTTACGGATTTCTTTTTTCTTTTGATAAAAAAATCATTATCTGTCCTTGTTTTATTGTTGACTGATATTTACTAAAATGCTGCCATCACTATATATATACACGGCAAGTTCCAAATCTCAAGTATTATCTTGCTCAGCCCTCTGCCGCCGGTGATCTCTCTCTCTCTCTCTCTCTCTCAACACACACACACATAGAAAAGCCTGTACTTGATTTCTACTCGGAACCAATTAAATATTCATTCTTCAAGCACCAAATTGCAGACAACCAGTACATTACCTCTTGAATCAGTATTACTGCCCCCCGTCAATAGCTAGCTATGAGCAAGTTGAAAAGGTCTCAAATTCTAATGCTTTCTATCCTAGCTGCACTTCTCTTTGTGACACCTCTCATATCCTCCTCGTTGAGGCCCAAGTATCTCTACTTCATTATTAATCTGCTCATTATAGCTCTTGGAGCTGAAGCTGGCCTTATATCGGCGGCCTTCTCCGAGCCTGTAGAGGAGTCCAAAAGGCATGCTGTTGTTCCTCTGACAACAAAGCCTGCGAGATCATTTGTGACGGCACCTCCAGATCATCAAGCCTCCACTAATGATCAGGCTAATGAAGCTCCTGCTAAGGCCAAGGTACTTGAAAAATCTGCATCCGAGAATATTGTTAGCACTGTTGTAAAAGTGGATCATAAAGTAAAAAAATGTCCCTCCTTGCCAAGCCTTTTCTTTATAGGGGGTGGCGATCACGGTACTAAAGCAGTGGAAGATGTGACTGAAGAGCATGAAGAAGAAGAAGAAGGAGAAGTTGGTGGAATTAGTGGGCAAGAATTATTCACAAAAGCCGAGACATTCATTGGGAACTTCTACAAGCAGCTGAAGATGCAAAGGGAAGAGTCTTGGAAGAAAATTCATGGATTTTATCACAAAGCTTTCTAAGAGCAGTAGCGTCGAATTGATGATAATATTCTATATATATATATATTCTGCTTCTAGCTAGCTAGCCAGGCCATTTGCCATATGATTATCAGTATAGAATCAACGGTTTTTGGGGAATTATTATGGTTTGACAGTACTTAGGGAGCCATACAAATATTTCTTTCATGGTTCTTTAGTGTAATTTGTTGGACTTTCTACACACATATTTTAGTTTCTTCTAGCTCGCTGCAGACAAAACTCATATGCATGCTTAACTTTAATCTGTTTCACTTGTGCTATATATTTCTGTGCTCTTCGCAGGGAATATCTATAAAACTGACGTGAAAACTAAATTCTGAATGACACTCATAATTAAGAAAAATATTTCTTCATAAATGATTACTAACAGAAATAGTTACGTTAGAAATATGTTTAGTAAAAGTTGAATAAAAATACATTAATGCAGAGAGCAAATAATATAAATAAAATGTTATATTTTAATTTATTTAAGATACTTAGTACCTTTTTTTAACAAGCTAAATTAAATGTTGATTAAAAAAAAGTCATGCCAAACACAACTTAAATTTTTCACGAGTCCAGGTTTACAAGTTAATCATTGAAGGCTTTACTTGTTTAAGCGTGTTTTAGGAAATATAATTAAATTGTCTCTCTAATTTTTTTTAAAATTGTAGTGTTTGAAATTAATCTTTTTTATGATTTTAGATAGTTTTAAAGCCTTGATGTCGAGAATAAATATTAAAAAATTAAAAAAATATTTTAATATATTTATAAATTAAAGATACTTTAAAAATTAATCTCTACTTATTTTTAAACATACTATAAATATATCTTATATTAGAATGGTGGGTTTTGTTCTTTGATAAGCCCAATATTATAAAATATATTAAAACTAAGATAATTTTTAGTATTTTTAACAGTTTTGGTTTTTTATAGTTTTTAAAACTTAAAGAGGGTAGTTTTTATAATTTCATAATGTTTTTAACTGTTTTTGGAAAAAATCAAATTAAATCTTTTATAGTTTGATTGTATTTTATCTTCATATTTTGATAAATTACACTTTACATTCTAAAAACATATTAACTTTATAACACTTTGATACTAAAAATAAAAAAATGTCGTATTATTTACATGTTTACTATTATATTCAATTTAATGACTACATTTTCATCAAACTAATATTACAAATTATCTAAAAATTAGAAAAGAACTAAAATTTCGTATTTCATCAAACCTTTTTCGTCTATGATAAAAAATCAATTCCAAAAACATCATAAACTAATTGCTACCCTTGCCACATTACAAAATTCTTCCAATTTTGTAAGTCCCGATAAATTTGAAATTTCATGAAAGTTTTTTTTTAAAAAATAAATAGAAAATAAGTAAATGACAATTATTGTGAACCAAAATAAGTATTAAATGGATATAAAGATTATAAATGCTACAACACAAAGGTGTATGAAATTTATCTTGAATGGTGAGGGTTGACAAAAGAAAATATAATATAATAAAATCAATAATATGAAATTGGAAGTAAAGTGTTATACAGGATACTAAAAGAATATGGATTAAATTCAATATCAAGTTATATTAGGAGCTTAGAGATTTATTGAAAAACACTCATGAAACATTACTAGTGGTAGAACTATAATAAAAGGAAAAGAACCAACTCTTTTTTTATTAGGGAGGTCATTAGCCATGAGAAACGAAGAAGTTTTCTTCTTTTTTTGTTATCTTATTTAATTTTTTAAAGGAAACTAGTTTTTTTTGTGCAACATAAGTGGATTATTAAGTTTTAAACACATAAACACCTTATTTGGAGGGAGAATTAAGTGAGAGAAAAATTAACTTAGTGTGAAAAAGTAAAAGTTTTAAGAGGAAGAATAAGGATTAGGTGGAAACTAACCAAATAGGCATTTGAATTTCAAATAATTAATAAGTAAAGTGTGTTAAACTCATTTATCAAAGTTTGGGTGAAGTTTAAATGATTTTAATCAAAATCTCAAATCTTTGATTAATGGTTTATCGTTGAGTTTTAAGGGAATTGCAAAATTGATTGAAATTGAAGCGATTGAGTTGGAATAAGTTATGATAGATGCAAATTCATAGAAAAATGAAGAAAGAATTATTGTGGTAAAGAAGAACTAGGGTCGGTCATGATTATTGTCAATTGAAAGTTGTTTGTTTTGTGTTAAATGTTAGAAACTATATGAAATGTATGTGTTGTTATGAAAAATAATGATTGAAAATGAATTAAATTACTTTACCACATTTTAATTGATTTTTATTAGTATATTATAAATTAGAGTATATGTGAATAATTGGAGAAATTATGCCATTGATTTATAATTGATGAATTGAGTTAGATTAACTTGTTTTTAATATAAATTCATGAACAATTTAAGGAAGAATCATAGTGGCTCAATAAACCTAAAGGCCAACCAATTGTATAATATTAAGAATTGGTTGAAAATTAAATAAATTGTTTATAAAATGAAAGTAATAAATGTAAATTGTTAGTGTGGTGATGACCAGAAAAGAATTGGTTTGTTAACTTTTTTTTCTTTTTTGGAATTTAAGTATATGTTAAATAGAATTCTTATGATAAGGGAGGGGAAATATGTACATTGCTTGTGATTTATGTATATTGGTGTATCGTGATGGTTTAAATTGTTTCAAAGTATATGTTAGAAAAAAGAGAGAAAAAAAAGAGGGATTATATATACATACAAATATACATGTTATATTTTAATTATGATGTGGGTTTAACTAAGGATGTGGATTTTAAATGGTATAGGCTTTAATTTTAAAGATCCTTATAAATATTATGTAAAATTAATTAAAGGAGGTTGTTACCAAAATTGTAGGAAAGATGAATTATTTTGAAACATGTATTCATAAGTTATGAGTTACATTGAGTAGAAAAGAGATGAAGTTGGGAGGAGACATAAAAATAATATTGTTTTTTAATATCAATGGATTGAATAAATTTTATTATTGTTGTTTCTAAATGAGTTTATTTACGAGTAAATATATGTGTAAATATATATGTACAAGAATAAAGTAATGAGTAACATGTGAAATCAATGTTGGAGTTGGAAATGAATTATCATCCTAGAATGATTTATGCTAAAAAGGCTTCTTCATGTATGTATTTCATCATTATTTATTCATTATTTTGACCCAAATTATAACATTTTTTTCAATATTTTTCTATAATTCATGCATTTTCATGTTCAACTATTGAATAAAAGACAAATTTTTCTATTAAAATTTCCCCCATAAACAAATCGATAATAATTAATCGATAAAACATTTATCATGCCCTTTAGAGTCGCATATTAACACAATTCAATTTCCTTTCATTTTCATCACATTTCATAACTGAATCCATAACATTAGCAGGCATGACACTTTCCATAAGTAAATTCATAAATGAATGTTAGAGAATAATGTAATATTAGATTAAGTGAAATGTTAAACAGGAATGACACTTTCCATAAGTAAATTCATAAATGAATGTTAGAGAATAATGTAATATTAGATTAAGTGAAATGTTAAAATTAAGTTGATTAACACTCAATTCTTAACTATCCAAATAGATTACTTGAAAGGCATTATTTACAAAATGGAACTATAGGTTTACATTTCTAGCATCCTAATATAAAATGAAATACATAACTAAAAGGTTTCCTATAACTAGACTAAAATAAGCTTCTACTCATGTGTTAAACAACATAAGATGGCCTTATACAACATACATATATAATTAATAAATTTATAATTTAGTTATAAAGAAAATGCATATCATTACTTCATAATACAATTTACCGCAATCCAATTTTTATAGAACCTTAAATCATATAAAATATTACAAGAATAATTCAAGATAACAATGCCTGTTTAGAAATAATAACACAATGGTTCCATTTATTTAGGAACAATGACATTAAAATTTTTGTCCATTTAGAAATAATAACACAATGGTGTTCATCTTTTAGGGAAAAAAATCAAAATAGATTCCATTCACTTGGAATTAACAACACAATGGTTTCCATCTTTTAGGAAATAACATAATTAACATGGCATATATGATGTTGAATGGCTAGTTTTCCTCTAGGATCAAAAGGTTTTGGATGTGTTGAGATAAATTATAAAATTATGATTTGAGAGGTTTAGGAGTTGCCACCTAGTGATTAATACTTAAAAGTACATTTTTATCAAGGTTTTATATCATCATTTTACACTTGAAGTATTAATAACTCCTTAACTAGATCATGTTTTATAATAACATGTGTAATAATATAAGATACCTTTAATTTATGATAAATGTTCACCTTAAATGCAGGCCTACTACATAAATCAAAGGATTGATTGATGAGTTTAACCACTGAAATTGAGAAGAAAAAGAGAGGGCTAAGTTTAGAAAAGATATGCTAATTGAATTCAAATTGGAACACCATTCAATTATTGAATCATAACTGGAGCTATAGAACTTGGATTTAGATCTGGTTTATATGAATATAAAGCTAAGATATAGACCTAGAATTTTCATAGAGAATCCAAGATTCAAAAGGATCATTTTCAAGTTCAACTTGTAGCAATAATAGAGAAGTTGGAATCTATCATGCAACCTAGAAACTATTCAATTTTCAGCCCATATCTCGAGTTCTAGAAGTCCAAATGAGCTCATTCTTATTTTATTGAAAAACTGAGACAATTTTTCAAAACTTTCATTGGATTATCTATTTAAATTATGATGTTAGCAATGACGTTTTCTGCATACAATAAGCTAAGGATTGTTACTAAGTCAAGAGGTGTACACCTAACACGATCAAAGAGTTGATGTTTTATCCCAAGTGTAGGAGTGTCAAAGTAATAAATAACCTGACAAGACCGAGGTCGAACCATAGGGAAGTTAACTATATATATTATAAATAATAATAAGAAGAAGAACAACAACAATAACAACAACAACAACGCTGATGATGGTGGTGAAGATGAGTTAAAGAGGACTTTAAGATGTAAGATTAATGTGAAGATTATACAATGATAAAAACAAATGTCAAGGTTAGAGGATACACTAATAGTATTAGAGATAAATAAGATATGAACTGTTTATTAATTATCAACATGATCATATTAATCATCTTATTTACATAACACCATACTTATAAATTTTATTAAGTATTCATGATGCTAACTTATGTTGACAAAAAATCAAGTTCCTCTCCTAATAACGATGTCGACTAAAGACTATGAAGGATCACGTATTTGATTTACCATGTGTTATACAACACAAATCTAGATTAACCATTTAACAAGTAAGATATTAAGAATTAATAAGATAAAAATGATAAGACATGTTAATAGCAAGTTGTTTAGGATATAAGCATTAAAGTCCATATTGAGTTTATGTTATACTTATCCCAACACCATTAGTGAAACCTTTTTACCTTGACATAATTAACTTAGCTAGACATTATGAAGAAGAAAAACTTAAATAAACAGTATAAGAACATAAACATGATATAAGTTAACTAAGTATAGTAAAGGAAATGAAAATGATGAACAAGAGATTAATGAAAGCAAAACTTAAGCATTACAAAAATATAAAGAGAGAGAGCAAGAACATGATCTTGATATGAAAAACAAGATGCCCAAATGAATGGAAAATGCCTCCTTTTATAGGCTAAAATTCAGAACTATTCATGTGGTAATTGATAATTGATGTAGTGGCCAACTATTGATTAGTGGACTTGGTGGACAACATCACTCAAGCACTTTGGATGACTGAATTGACATTGATGCAATAAAAGTTTGGCAAAGCGTTCTTCATGAAAGTTATTGAATATTGTCTTTTCCTTCCACCCACCAAATTTCAGATCATTTGGAGCACTATAGCTCAAGATATATCTAAAATATTGAGCAGTGCTGTAGGTGGACGTGGTGGATAGCCCTTGTGCTCTTATCTGGATGAAATATCATTTTTACCATCCGAATTTGAGCTAGTCCTATTCATGCAAGTTGTTAGAAATTTTCTTTTCCTTCCACCCACCAAATTTCAGATTATTTGAACTTTTAGAACTCCAGTTATGGGTAAAACTTTGAGTAGTGTTTGGGCTGGATTGCAAAACAGATTTGGACTTCTCTTTTATGGCCAAACTTTGAATTTGAAAATGGAAAATTTGGGTCTTTCCATAAATGAAAGTTGTAGGCCTATTTCTTATCTTTCTAGCCATATAAATTAATATAAAATCCAAGATCTATAACTCTAGATATGATCCGATGACTTAATAGTGTTTGAATTTGAAGTGAATCAGCATCTCCTTCGTAAGCTTAGCCTTTTCTTTGTCCTTTCACTTCCAATAGTTAATCACAACAATCAATCCTTTGAATTGTGAGAATGCTTATATTTAAATGAGCATTTACCATAAATTAAAGGTACCTTATATTATCAGACTTGTCTTTATAAAACATGCTCTAGTTAAGGAGTTATTGATACTTTAAGTGCAAAATGAGGATATAAAACCTTGATAGAAATACACTTTTAAGTACTAATCACACTCCCCTAACCAGCTTATTCTAGTCCTTAGTAATCAAAGCGTTAAAATATAAAAATAATTTGCAAGTTCCCTAAAGCAAGACATTCATCATTTAACTTCCATTACTCTATCCAAGTAAACAAACTCTCATTAAATTTATATATATTTGCTTCATATTGTTGAAACAAGATATTGATAAACTTTCTTTTTTTATGTGCTCAATGTATGAAAACATAGATGATGGAGCTTTTATTAGAAGAAAACAATAATATGTTCTAATGTTTAAGGTTAACTTCTTTCGGTTGGGATTATTATTGTTTTCTTTTTTTTATATACATATAACATAAAACACAATGCATCTTAAACCCATATAATGAGCTTTCGGCTAATGACTCCCAAACTAGTTGGTCTTAGGGCATTAGATGTTGAGATACCCTATCGAGCTTAATAACTCGAGTTGTAGATATTAATACGTAGATAGTGCAATGTTTGATTCCTTAAACTTTTCTCTTCAACCCATGTAACAAGCGTTGGGCCAATAGCTCCCAAGTCAGTTGACTTTAGGGTATTAGGTGTTAAAACACCCATTCGGGCTTAATTGTTTAGGTTAGGGAGGCTACAAAACCAAATTTATCTACATTTTATTTTCTTTTTTTAATTTTATTATCTTTTTTTTTAGATATATACTATCCTTTTCCTTTAGTTGTTACCTTAAACAATAAACATAAATAATGTAATAATTCAATATGCAACCCACAATCATATATTAAAGTGTGTGTGTGAAAATGAAGGTTTGAAAATACTTGTTTTAATAAGTATATGAGCATAAACAGTAAATAATAATGTGAGAGTTTGTAAACCTTAATATTTCAAGAAGTACTATAATAAACCTTGTTAAGAATGTTTACTAGGATGCGTCTCAAGAGTCACTTTAACAAAATAACTCCTTGACTCTGCCATCATAGTAACAATGGTTTTGCAAATAGAAAACACAACCAGTAAAGTTTTTTTTTTAAAGCATCAACTACTACCCCTTCCCCCCAACCAAAATGAAACATTGTCCTCAATGTTCTAAGGTAGAAAGATAGAATATAGAAGATATCACCTAAAACAACAAGCACTAACAAACCTGAAACACACTTAAACAAATATAAGAAATAACAAAACAAAATAATAAAACACAAGGTTTCACAAATGAAGGCTCAAATCCAATCTAAGCTTTTTACGGCTATCCTTAGTTGACCAATTTAAGCAACTCATGGAGGGATCAATTATAAGAGTGAAAGATTGTAGTTGGTCAATCAATTATTCAGCAGTAGCAGTATAAATTATAATTTGTCATGCTAAAGACGTTAGGAATTCCTGTTCCACAGCATGATCAAGAAAAGACAACAACTTATTATAAGAACCATTAACATTTAACAAACTTATAATTTATGGTGAATGTGAAGTTGAGCCCAAGAGGAAATATAAAACATCTCTTCCAATGTGTCCAGACCACTTAGCAAGGCAATGAAAGCATCAGCTGTTTAAACATTGTATTCATTTGATCAGACATTGTGGAGACCAATAGTTCCTCTCCAATTGTGTTTCCAGTAATGTCCCCTTGTGCTAAAGCTTTGGGGACAACCCCTAAAATTTGACTACCTTATAAAAATACAGCTATTGACATACCCCCCTATTAACCCAAGCTGCCTCCTCTATACAGCAAATGAATCTTTCTTGCAGCTAATACCTGACCAAGATGATTTGTTGATTCTAAAAACTCATTTTCTTTCCCAAGACTAGATCCACTAAAAACATAAATATTTCGTATTTGATGACTTGAGGAACTTGCCATTTCTACACACTTTGATATCTGTGGAATATGTGGGTTGAGTATAAATGAAGGGAAGGAAGAGAAGAATTTATAGATGAGAAAGTGAAAATGCAATCATACCACCTATATATAGGTCAACTGGAGTCTCTCTCTCTCTCTTTTTCTCTCTTTTATTATTATTATTTTAAAATAAAAAATATGTGTATGTATAAGTAGTTGTGATTGTGGCTCACATCTTCCCTTGGTTTTACGTCCAAGAACGGCTTAAACGCCCTCTATGGGTTGGGGATAGGCTTCCCATATAGTTTTCTTAAAAACTGGCAAACAGGGTCTTTTTTAGTTAAACGCCCACAATGGGTTGGGGATAGGCTTCCCATCCAGTTTTTTAAAAAATTGGCAAACAGGGTCTTTTTTAGTCAGATTCTCAAGACTACGTCGAGCATGTTCTTTATGGAATTGTGGCCATAAATCATAAATTACACGATGCACATCTTCACTATGGTGCATCTTAAGAGTCAATAGAAGATTATATAAAGACTCCTTGCTCAGGCCATCCTTAATGAACTGTATTTTATCTTCATGGTTTACAGATATCATTCCTAAAGAATGACGTTTTGCATTACAAGTCCATCTGTCACATCTGTGACAGACTTGCAGTCGTTTTGCATGATGTTTCTTTGCAAAAATGCTTTTAACTATTCCAGGCATATATGAAATGAAAGAATTAGAGGACTCACCTGATAATCGGACCATTGCTTCAATTAGCCAACAAATATCTTCAGGAATTCCATGTTTCATTAACAATCTCAATCTTGCACATCTAGCATGGTAAATTTTTGTAATTGCATTCTAAGGCAAAATAGAAAAATACTTTTTTAATTTTTCAAGAGTGGTGTCCATTTTCAAATGAGAAGAGATGTAAAGAAGGGAGAAAGAGCAAAGAATTGAACAAATATATACACAGATATCAGTTATTATGGGAAACTAAAAGAACAGACTAAAGTCATAGAGTAATGTTATCCGCCATTTGACCGGGGTGGAAAAAACTAGCAAAAAAAGGTAACACCAAAAGGAAACACAAAATCAATATGAGAGAAAAAAAATATCAATCTGTATATAAAAGATCACCCAATTCAATAGAGTCGTTTTTAACTGAAAAATTATCAAAGTAAGCTTTTAAACGATGTCCATTGATATAACCATATTATTCGATTGTTTCACCCACATTTACCTAATGTTTTGTCCATGTTTTATATGTAAAATGCCTTGATATTCTTTGTTTTATGTTTTGAAGGCACTTTTGGATGAAAAATGCAAAAAGGAGTAAATTGGAGATAATTGGCAGATTTGATGTTCAGTCGATGTTTTGTGCAGAGCGTGATTTCTAGAGATCAAAATGAAGTGATTCCAGTGGCTCTAAAAAGCTAACATCCATACCTTTCTAGAAATGTAATGCAAGAAAAATACAAAGAGGAAGATCATGGAAATCACATCCTTCAAAGTCAAATCTCGTATTCTGCCACTATTGACCTTTGTCCATTCAAAATTCCATATCTGGAGCTATAGAAGTCCAATTGATGCAAACTCAATTTTGTTGGATTCATGACTCAAAGGTCTAGAAACGCTCCAATTTTGCAGCCAAAAATGATGTCAGATGAGGGCGATATGATTTTTCAAAGATGACAACTGAATTCTGCCAGCAATCAGGTTTCGTGAAGAAATGATTCCAAATTATGTTTCGAAGCTTCTAAACTATCATCCAAGTTATAATTTCAGCAATTTAGCCCTCTAGTAAATCAATCTAGAAGGTCAAGAAAAGTAGCCACCAACCTCAATCCACCAACCTCAAATCACCAACCACAAACCAGCTGCAAGTTGGAATGCTGCCATTGTCAAAGAAGGAGGCTACAATGGTACGTTGTTTGTGGTGACTACTAATGTCAAAGTTTGGCAAGTTTGGCAGCCACCATTGTTGATAAAGAAGCAAGAGGAGCTGCCATTGAAGCCTATATATAGACACCAAGAGAGCCAAGAAAGAAGAGGAGGGAGTGCAATAGAATCAAAGAAAGGTGGTAGCAACTAGAAGTGAAGAAACACAAACTCTCCTCTCTACATAGTAGAAATAATGCTTTCTTTTATCTTTAGGAGTAGTTGTTCAATAGATATGCAAGGCTAAGCTCTTTTCTTGGTTGCAAGGACGCAGAAACTTTCAGATTTCAAGAACTGTGAGATTTATTCTTCCATTTATTTTCAGTTTGTATTATGAATGAGTATGATTGTTTTCCTATGCATGTTTTCTATGATTGTTGTTGATTGATTAGTACTTAAAAGTGCATTTTTATCATGGTTTTATATCATCATTTTGTACTTGAAGTATCAATAACTCCTTAACTAAAATATGTTTTATAATAATGTATCTAATAATATAAGATACCTATAATTTGTGGTAAATGTCTATTTTTAATGCAGGTCTATCACATAAATGAAAGGATTGATTGATGACTTGAAGAACTTAAATTGCATGGATAAAGAGATGGTCAAACTTAGAGAAGAGATGTCGGTGCAATCCAAACCGGAACACTGTTCGGTAATTGGGTTATATCTGGAGCTACAGATCTCAGATTTAGGTCCAATTAATATAGATGGAAAGGTAAGACATAGGCCTACAACGTTTATATGGAGCCCAAGATCTAAAAAGGCCATTATCAAGTCCAAATTGTAGCAACAACAAAGAAGCCCGAATCTGTCTTCCAGCCCGAGCACTGTTCAGTATTTTAGCCATATCTGGAGTTCTAGAAGGCCAAATGAACTGAAGTTTTTACGCAAGAAAGCTGAGACAATTTCCTACAACTTTCATGTTTGCAACTGGCTCCAATTTGGACGTTATCAATGACGTTTTAACATCTTCTGCACGACAAATCATAATCTCTGCTACTACTGCTGAACAATTGATTGACCAACTACAATCTTTCATTCCTGTGATTGATCCTTCCATGAGTCGCATAAATTGGTCATCTAAGGAAAGCCGTAAAAAGCTTAGATTGGATTTGAGCCTTTATTTGTGAATTTTTGTGTCTTTTGGTTTTATTATTATGTTTTGTTATTTCTTATTTTTTGTTTCAGTGTGTTTCAGGTTTTGCCAGTGTTCGTTATTTCAGGTGATATCTTTTATACTCTATCTTTCTACCTTAGAACATTGAGGACAATGTCTCGTTTTGGTTGGGGGGAGAGGGTAGTAGTTGATAAAAAAAAAAAAATTATTTTTCATTTCATAAAGCATGTGCATAATTGTTGTTACTAGGATGGCAGAGTAAAGGAGTTCTTTTGTTAAAGTGACTCTTGAGACGCATCTTAGTAACCATTCTTAACAAGGTCTATTATAATACTTCCTGAAATATTCAGGTTTACAAACTCTCGTATTGTTACCACTTAATTCTGCTCATATACTTATTTAACACGTATTTTTAAACCTTAATTTACACACACACACTTTAACATATGATTGTGGGTTGCATATTGGATTATTACATTATTTATGTTCTTTTGTTAAAGGTAACAACTAAGGGAAAGGGATTGTATATAATTAAAAAAAAAACATGAAAAAAAAAGAAAAAAAAATGATGATAATAAAAATGTAGATAAGTTTGATTTCGTAGCCTCCCTAACCTAAGCAATTAAGCCCGAAGGGGTGTTTTAACACCTAATACCCTAAAGTCAACTGACTTGGGAGCTATTGGCCCAACGCTTGTTACATGGGTTCAGGAGAAAAGCTTAAGGGAATCAAACATTGCACTATCTACATATCAGTATCTGCGACCCGAGTTACTAAGCTCGTAGGGGTGTCTTAACACCTAATGCCCTAAGACCAACTCGTCTGGGAGTCATTAGCTGAAAGCTCGTTACATGGGTTAAAGATGCATGATGTTTTTAAAGTATATGTATATAGAGTTAAAAAAAAAAGACAAAAAAAAGACAAAAATAGTAATCCCAACCCAAGGAAGTTAACCTTAAACATTAGAACAAAAATTGTTTTCTTCCAAGAAAAGCCCCATAATTATGTGTTGATACATTGAGCACAAAAGAAAGGTTTATTAATATCTTGTTAAGTGGTATTGAGCAGATATATAAATTTAATGAGAGTTTGTTTATCTAGATAGATTAATGGAAGTTAAATGATGAATACCTTGCTTTGTGAAATTTGCAAATTGTTTTAACGCTTTAATTACTAGGGACTAGTAATAAGCTGGTTGAGGGGTGTGATTAGTACTTAAAAGTGCATTTTTATCATGGTTTTATATCATCATTTTGCACTTGAAGTATCAATAACTCCTTAACTAAAATATGTTTTATAATAATGTATCTAATAATATAAGATACCTATAATTTGTGGTAAATGTCTATTTTTAATGCAGGTCTATCACATAAATGAAAGGATTGATTGATGACTTGAAGAACTTAAATTGCATGGATAAAGAGATGGTCAAACTTAGAGAAGAGATGTCGGTGCAATCCAAACCGGAACACTGTTCGGTAATTGGGTTATATCTAGAGCTACAGATCTCAGATTTAGGTCCAATTTATATGGATGGAAAGGTAAGATATAGGCCTACAACTTTTATATGGAGCCCAAGATCTAAAAAGGCCATTATCAAGTCCAAATTGTAGCAACAACAAAGAAGCCCGAATCTGTCTTCCAGCCCGAGCACTGTTCGGTATTTTGGCCATATCTGGAGTTCTAGAAGTCCAAATGAGCTGAAGTTTTTACACAAGAAAGGTGAGACAATTGCCTACAACTTTCATGTTTGCAACTGGCTCCAATTTTGACGTTGTCAATGACGTTTTGGGCAGACAAGAGAAGATAAGGATTGTCACCAAGTCAAAAGTTGGCCACCCACTTATCAATTAGTCATCAAATCAATAGTTCCCAATTTTGGCCTATAAAAGGAGGCATTTGCCATGCATTTAGGCATCTTGGTTTCCAGATCAAGATCATGCTCTTCCTTTCTCTCTTTGTATTTTTTGTAATGTTTATGCTTTGCTTTCATTAATATTAAGTTTATGCCTTTCATTTCCTTTCCTTTACTTAGTTAACTTTCATGTTCTTATTTTGTTTATCTATTTTGCTTTCTTTCATTATGTCTAGCTAAGTTAGTTATGTCAAGGTGAAAAGGTTACACTAATGGTGTAAGAATAAGTATAATGTAAACTTAATATGGACTTTAATGTTTGATACTAACATGTTTTATATTTGTTATCTTGTTCACTCTTTAATACTTTGCTTGTTAAATGACTAATCTTGATTTATGTTGTATAACACTTGGTACAACAAATGCTTGGCACTTTCATAGCCCATAATGTATGGTATAACCGACACCTGAGCTATGAAAGGAACTTGATTTGTTGTTAACATAAGTTATAATCATGAATGCTTGACGAGATTTACAAGTATTAGCATTAATTGAATAAGATGACTAATGTAATCATGTTAACAATATATAATCTGATTGGAACCTCCTTTGTGTGTGGTTTCCAATTCAATAATAAGAGTTTATACTATACTTGTTTGATATACCATTAGTGGAACCTCTAACCTTGACATTTGTTATTATTATTGCTTAATCCTTACATTAATATTTGATCTCCAAGTTCTCATCATCATCATCTTCTTCTATTGTTGTTGTTGTTATTGTTGTTTTATAATTATTGTTTATAATTAGTACAATTAACCTCCCTATGGTTCGACCCTGGTCTTGCCGGGTTATTTATTACTTCGACACTCCTGCACTTGGGAGAAGACATCAATCTTTTAGTCGTGTCATTGATAATTGCTAGAGCGGACTCTAAGTTATTATTGTGAACAATCTATTGCTAAGTTTGATATCAGAACCGGAGTTAGGGTATATAAACTTGTGAAGCAACTAAGCTTGATAATTATGGCGGAACTACGTTATTAAACTTAGGAAAAACATTCGATCAAAGCAACACAAGCAGACAACTTGGTTGTTAAGATTAATGAATTTATCTAGATCTTAAGGCTGCCATTAGATTAAATCATTAGTGCGGACATTGTGATTATTTGTTGGTTAGGGCTAGTTATACGGCGGATCTGTTAATTAACCAAAGTTAAGAAAAGATAAAAATTCAGAATATAAACTGGAGTTTCGTTTTAAGGATCAGTTCTGATTTCTGTAGGTGGATGTGTGCTTGTGACCAAGGTTTGTTTTTTTGATAAATTTCAGTTTTAATTGATCGTGTTCACTAGTTTAATTTCTTCCATATTTTAGATTATCATAAATCAAAACCCCCCAATTGCATAACATATAACATAAAAATCTGAACTAAATCTTCCTCGTGGGATTGATCCCTTGCTTGCTCTATACTATCTTGTGTGATTTAAGTGTAAGGGTAATTAATTTGTGCGACCGCGACATCGCAACATCCATTTACCTTGAAAACATTACCATTCTTGAGATTTTCGATATCACAAGCCTCATATGGATACACATGTTTCACAATAAAAGGACCGCTCCATCTTGATCTTAGCTTTCCAGGAAATAAATGGAGTCGAGAATTATAAAGCAAGACTTTTTGATCAATATCAAATGTTTTTCTTAGTATTTTCTAGTCATAAAACTCTTTGATTCTTTCTTTATGAATTCTTGAATTTTCATATGCATCATTTCTTATTTCCTCAAGCTCATTTATTTGTAATTTCTGCAATTGACTAGCATCATCAAGATTTGAATTGAAAGTTTTAATAGCCCAATAAACTTTATGTTCAAGTTCTACATGTAAGTGACAAGGTTTTCCATAGACTAGTCTATAAGGTGACATACCTTATGATGTTTTATAAGCAGTTCGATAAGCCCAAAGTACATCATTAAGTCTTAAAGACCAGTCTTTCCTATTAGGGTTCATTGTTTTCTCCAAGATCTGTTTGATCTCCCTATTAGCAAGTTCTACTTGTCCACTTGTCTTAGGGTGATAAGGGGTGGCAACTTTGTGTGTGATTCTATATTTCTTCATTAAAGACTTAAATGACTTATTGCAGAAATATGTTCCACCATCACTTATCATGGCTCGAGGGATTCCAAATGGACTTAAAATATTTTCTTTCAAAAACTTTATCATTGTTTCGACTTGAAATTGCCTCTATCCATTTTGAAACATAATCTACTGCAACAAATATGTACAAGAAACCTAATGATGAAAGAAATGGACCTATGAAATCTATACCCCAATAGTCAAAGATCTCGATGACAAGAATATGATTTAAAGGCATCATGTGATGTTTTGAAATGGATCCTAATTTTTGATAATTTTCACAAGTCTTGCAGAATATGTGTGAGTCCTTGAACTTGGTGGGCCAGTAAAATCTACTTTGTAAGATTTTTATAGTTGTCTTTCTTGATGAGAAATGACCCCCACATACCTCAGAATGAAAAAATTTAATGACACTACTTACCTCATTGTCGGGAATGCATCTTTGAAATATTTGATCAGAACAATATTTGAATAAATAAGGGTCATCCCAATAAAAGTTCTTCACTTCGTTTAAGAACTTTCTTTTATCTTGGGTACTCCAATGAGCTAGCAAATGTTTTGAAACAAGAAAGTTAATAATATTAGCAAACTAAGGTATTGTAGAGATAGAAAATAAGGATTCATCAGGAAAGTAGTCATCAATTGGTGTGATGTCATATATGGAATCTGTTATCAATCTTGACAAATGATCCATGACAACATTTTCAGTGCTTTTCTTGTCTTTGATTGTGATATCAAATTCTTAAAGTAACAAAATTCATTGTACTAGTCTAGCCTTAGAATCCTTTTTCAAAAGAAGATATTTCAAAGCTACATGATCACTAAAAATAACAACAGGTGAGCTGAGAAGAAAAGACCTAAATTTTTCACATGCAAATACTACTACAAGTAATTCTTTTTCAGTGGTGGTGTAATTCATTTGAGTACTATTTAAAGTTTTACTTGCATAGTAAATCACATAAGGTTTCTTATTTTTTCTTTATCCCAAAACAGCACCCACAGTATAATAACTAGCTTCACACATTATTTCAAAAGGTAATGATCAATTAGGAGGTTGAATGACAGGAGCAGAAGTAAGCAAGTTTTTAAGTTTAACAAAGGCTTTTTCACATTGTTTAGTCCATTCAAAAACATTTTTCTTTGTTAGAAGGTTACACAATAGCTTAGATATAACTCTAAAATATTTGATGAACCTTCTATAAAAACTAGCATCTCCTAAGAATGATCTATCTTTAACAGATTTTGGTGTTGGCACGTTCGCAATTAACTCGATTTTAGATTTTTCAACCTGAATTCCTTTTAATGAAACAATGTGACCAAGTACAATGCTGTTTGTTACCATAAAATGATATTTTTTTCCAATTCAGCATAAGATTCTCCTCTTCACACCTACTCAAAACCTTTTCTAAGTTAGTTAAACAATCATCAAATGAATCGCCAAAAGCAAAAAAAATCATCCATAAAAATTTCAAGAAAACGTTCAACCATATCACTAAATATGCTAAGCATGCATCTTTGAAACGTGGTTGGTGCATTACATAATCCAAAAGGCATCCTTCAATATGCAAAAGTACCAAATGGACATGTGAAAGTAGTCTTCTCTTGATCTTCCATTGCAATTTCAATTTGATTCTAACCTGAATAGCCATCTAAGAAATATTAAAATTCATGACATGCAACTCTTTCTAGGATTTGATCCATAAAAGGTAAGGAAAAATGATCTTTTCTAGTCATTGAATTAAGTTTTCTATAGTTAATGCACATGCGCTAACCAGTAACAGTCCTAGTTGGAATTAACTCATTTTTCTCATTTGTTATCATAGTGACTCCAGATTTCTTGGGTACAACTTGGGTAGGACTTACCCATTTGCTATCAGAAATAGGATAAATAATTCCATTATCTAGAAGCTTAATGACTTCATTCCTCACTACTTCTTTCATATTAGGATTAAGCCTTCGTTGCATTTCTCTAGAGGGTTTAGCATTTTCCTCTAAATAAATTTTGTGTGTGCAAATCAAAGGACTAATTCCTTTTATATCAGCTATGGTCCATCCTAATGTATTTTTGTGCATTTTCAGAGTTTGTAATAACTTACCTTCTTAATGTGCATTAAGTTTAGAAGAAATTATTACCGGAAAAGTTTCATTTTCTCCCAAAAATGAGTATTTAAGATTGAATGACAATAACTTCAAATCAGGTTTTGTTGTTTGAACACATGAAGGTATAGACTCAATTGATCGTGGTGGCAACTCTTCAAATTATGGTCTCTAATTACTTGCCTTTGATTCTTCCTAAAAATAAACCATTTGCAAATTCTCATATTCATTAAACTCAATTTCACTGGAAATAGTTTTAAATTAATCATAAACTAATTTTTCACTAAAGTCCACTTCCTGTAAATCATTATTATCTTCAGGTTGCTTGCAAATGTTGAAAATATTCATCTCCAATGTCATGTTTCCAAATAATAACTTCATCAGTCCATTCCTATAATTAATCAATGTGTTAGAAGTTGCAAGAAATGAACGTTCTAAAATAATAGGAATTAAATTACATGTTTTAACAGTTTGTGCATATAGGACAATAAAATCCACAAGATAAATGAATTTATCAACTTGTACTAACACATCTTCAACTATTCCTCTAGACACTTTTACAGATCTATCAGCAAGTATCAAAGTTACAGAAGTTGGTTTTAACTCACCTAGATTGAGACTTTGAATGACTGAATATGGAAGTAAATTCACACTAGCTCCGAGATCAAGAAATGCTCTTTCAATTTTATGTTCTCCAATAAAGCATGAAATTATAGGACAACTAGGGTCCTTATATTTCAAAGCATTATTTTTCTGAAGAATGGCACTTACTTATTCGGCTAAAAAGGCTTTCTTTTTCACATTCAGTTTTCTCTTCACAGTGCACAGATCTTTTAAAAATTTAGGATAAGAAGGTACCTGTTTAATAGCATCCAACAAAGGTATATTGATCCTTACCTATTTGAAAAGATTCATAGATTTCAGAGTTGGTGGTCATGGGTTATGGTTGGGCCTTTGGAAACTGTTTAACGCATGAACTTGTTTATGGAGACATTCCTTAAACGAAGACAAAGTTGGACATTCATTCGTTGAGTGTTCATTGGTTTCATAGATTTGACATACAATGTCTTGAACAGATTTTAATTTACCACTCTTTTTTAATTCTAGTGCCTCAACTTTTCTAGCTAAAGATGCAAATTTGGCTTGGAGGTTATGATCTTCCCTAAGGTTGTATATACCTCCACTATATGTATAAGTTTGAGTCTTACCTGGTGCCTCATAAGTACCTGTAGTGTCCTAATTTTGAGCATTTTTAACAAACAAGTCTAGGTACTCCATTGCTTCATTAGGGTCTTTATTTTTAAAAGTTCCATTATACATCAATTCCATCATTTGTCTATCTTTAGGTGTTAACCCTTCATAAAATTGTGAAACCAATCTCCATTGAAACCAATCTTCATGTTTCAAAACCATCACAAGGGCAAGTATTAAGCAAGTCCCGATACCTATCTCAACATTGGTAAAATATTTCTCCTGGTTTTTGAGTGAAAGTGGTGATTTGTCTTTTAAAAGAGTTTGTTCTATGAGATGGAAAAAACTTCTTTAAAAATTATAGTTGCATTTCATCCCAAGCATGAATGGATCCTGACCTAATATTTTGTAGCCATGTTTTAGCTTTATCTTTTAACGAAAAAGGAAAAAGCTTTAATCTGATGGTGTTCATGCTACAATTTAAATTATTATATGTGTTGCACACCTCCTCAGTGTTACAGACTTCTTTAAATTCTCTCAACTACAAATATGGATTTTCTAGATCTAAGCCATGAAAAGAAGGTAAAAGTTGAATAATGTCTGGCTTAAAATTAAAGTGAGATGCATCAAGAGAGAAAATTATAGATGAGGGTGCACTTGTTCTTGTAGGATTCATGTGGTCCCTAAGTGTTTTAACTCGGTTATTCTCATTATTTTCATTATGAAGTGACTAGTTATCTTCTTCAGCTATTTTTTCTGAAAATGATAAGGATACCCTACAAGTCTACTTAATGTACTCAACTCTCGTGCACGTGTAGGAAGAAAATAAATGGAAGAAGGAAACAAAACAAAAGAAACAAAAGTTAGATACAAAAAAAGTGAAAAGTAAAAATAAAATAAATATTATAATTTATACAAGAATTTACCTTCCTGACAATGTTGCCAAAAACTTGACACGATCAAAGAGTTGATGTCTTATCCCAAGTGCAGGAGTATCAAAGTAATAAATAACCCGGCAAGACCGGGGTCGAACCACAGGGATGTTAACTATATAAATTATAAATAATAATAATAATAAGAACAAAAAACAAAATGATGATGGTGGTGAAGAAGAGTTAAAGAGGACTTTGAGATGTAAGATTAATGCGAAGATTATACAATGATAAAGATAAATATCAAGGTTAAAGGATACAATAATAGTATTAGAGATAAGTAAAGTATAAACTCTTTATAAGTTATCAACATGATCATATTAATCATCTTATTTACATAACACCATATTTATAAATTTTATCAAGTATTCATGATGCTAACTTATGTTGATAAGAAAT
>NW_011500576.1:55396-56504 GCF_000495115.2 Populus euphratica
AAGAACATAAACATGATATAAGTTAACTAAGTATAGTAAAGGAAATGAAAATGATGAACAAGAGATTAATGAAAGCAAAACTTAAGCATTACAAAAATATAAAGAGAGAGAGCAAGAACATGATCTTGATATGAAAAACAAGATGCCCAAATGAATGGAAAATGCCTCCTTTTATAGGCTAAAATTTAGAATTATTCATGTGGTAATTGATAATTGATGTAGTGACCAACTACTGATTTAGTGGACAACAACACTCAAGCATTTTGGTTGGATGGATTAACATTGATGAAATCAGAATTTGACAAAGTGTTCTCATGAAAGTCATTGGAAATTGTCTTTTCCTTCCACCCACCAAATTTCCGAGCATTTAGAGCACTACAGTTCGAGATATGTCTAAAATACTGAGTCATGCTGCTGGTGGACATGGTGGATAGCTCTCATGCTCTTGTCTAGAAGAAATGTCATTTCTACTATCAGAATTTGAGCTAGTCTTCTTCATTAAAGTTGTTGGAAATTGTCTTTTACTTCACCCACCATATTTCACATTATTTGGTCTTCTAGAACTCCATTTATGGGTAAAAATCTGAGTAATGTTTGGGCTAGATTGTAGGACAGATTCTAACTTCTCTTTTGTAGCCAAACTTTGAATTTGAAAACAGAAACTTTAGGTCTTTACATTTATGAAAGCTGTAGGCCTATTTATTATCTTTCCAGCCATATACATTAATTTGAAATCCAAGATCTATAGCTCTAGATATGATCCAATGATTGAACATTGTTTGATTTGAATTGAATTGGCATCTTCTCTCTAAGCTTAGCCTTTACTTTGTCCTTTCATTTCCAATAGTTAATCACAATAATCAATCTTTTGAATTGTGAGAATACCTGCATTTAAAATGAACATTTACCATAAATTAAAGGTATCTTATATTATCAGACTTGTTATTATAAAACATGCTCTAGTTAAGGAATTGTTGATACTTCAAGTGTGAAATGATGATATAAAACCTAGATAAAAATGCACTTTTAAGTACTAATCAATATACGTATAACTTAAAAACACAATGCATCTTTAACCCATGTAACGAGCTTTTGGCTAATGACTCCA
>NW_011500576.1:56610-57191 GCF_000495115.2 Populus euphratica
AAGGTTTAAGAATATTTGTTAAATGAGTATATGAGCATAATTAAGTAATAACAATGTGAGATTATAAACTTGATATTTTTAGAATTATTTTGATAGACCTTGTTATGAATATTGCAAATAACCATTGAAAAATATTTACCAAGATACATCTCAAGAGTCAATAAAATTCCTCCTTACTCTACTATCTTAGTAACAATAGTTTTGCAAATGATTTATGAAATACAAAACACAATTTATTTTTTTTAACATCAACTACTATCCTCTCACCCCAACAAAAACGAGACATTATCCTCAATGTCCTAAGATAGAAAGATAGAGTATAGAAGACATCACCTAAAACACCAAACACTAACAAACTAAAACAGACTTAAACAAATATAACAAATAATAAAATAAAATAATATACTATGAAGAAAACAGAAAGACACAAGGATTCATAAATAAAGGCTCCAAATCCAATCAAAGCTTTTTACGGCTTTCCTTAGTTGACCAATTTATGCGACTTATGGAGGGATCAATTATAGGAGTGAAAGATTATAGTTGGTCAATCAATTATTCAGTAGTAGCAGCAGAGATTATGA
>NW_011500576.1:57407-57589 GCF_000495115.2 Populus euphratica
GAGCAGACATTATGGAGACCTGTAGTTCCTCTCTAATTGTTTTTTTAATGATGTCCCCTTTTGCTAAAGCTTTAGGACAACTGACATGACCAAAAGATTAGTGTCTTCTCCTAAGTGTAGGAGTGTCAAAGTAATAAATAACCCGGTAAAATATTCAATTGGAAACCATACATAAAGAAGAA
>NW_011500576.1:58176-58357 GCF_000495115.2 Populus euphratica
CAGTATTTTGGCCATATCTAGAGTTCTAGAAGTCCAAATGAGCTGAAATTGTTACACAAGAAGGATGAGACAATTGACTACTTTCATGTTTTCAAGTGGCTCTAATTTTGACATTATCAATGAAGTTTTGGGCAGACAAGAGAAGATAAGGATTGTCACCAAGTCAAGAGTTGGCCACCCA
>NW_011500576.1:58764-59534 GCF_000495115.2 Populus euphratica
TAATCTTGATTTATGTTGTATAACACTTGGTACAACAAATGCTTGGCACTTTCATAGTTCATACTGTATGGTATAACCGACACCTGAGCTATGAAAGGAACTTGATTTGTTGTTAACTTAGGTGTCGATTATACCGGCTTGACGAGATTTCTAAATGCATGGCAAATGCCTCCTTTTATAGGCCAAAATTAGGAACTATTGATTTGATGACTAATTGATGAGTGGGTGGCCAACTCTTATGTTGGTGACAATCCTTATCTTCTCTTGTCTGCCCAAAACATCATTGATAATGTCAGAATTGAAACACTTGAAAACATGAAAGTTGTAGGAAATTATCTTAGCTTGCCAAAAAAAAATGGAGGTCATTTGTACTTAGAGAACTCTATATATGGGCCAAACACTGAACAGTGCTCAGGTTGTAGAATAGATTCGGACTTCTTTGGTGTTGCTACAATTTAGACTTGAAAATGACATTTTTAAATCTTAGGCTATATGAAAGTTGTAGGCCTCTATCTTACCTTTTCATCCAAATAAAGTAGACCTAAATCTGAAATCTACAGCTCCAGATATAACCCAATTACCCAACAGTGTTCGGGTTTGGACTACACCTACATTTCTTTTCTAAGTTTGGCCATCTCTTTGTCCTTTCAATCTCAGTTCTTAAACTTATCAATCAATCCTTTTATTTAGGTGATAGGCCTATATTTAAAATGAACATTTACCATAAATTAGAGGTATCTTATATTATTAGATATGTTATTATAAAACAT
>NW_011500576.1:59653-78611 GCF_000495115.2 Populus euphratica
TTAAAATAGAAAAATAATTTGCAAATTCCATAAAACAAAGTATTTATCATTCAACTTTCATTAATGTATTCGGATAAACAAACTCTCATTAAATGTTACATGCAAACCATCATAGTATAAACCAACAAAAATGTTAGCAATTAAGGACAAAGATCAGCAGTATAGCCTGCCTTAGATAGGACGTTTAAGGGGTGATAATATCTTCCTTTTTACGTAACCAGTCTCATACCATAAAATCTCTGTTGACCAGTTAGGATTTCTAGTGACCATAATACTAGGTGGCAACTCCTTAAATGAGAATATTCCCCATCAAAGAATTGGATGCTAGAAATCCATTCTTTCCATAATAATTTTTAAAGTTGCTGCGATGTCGGGTGCAACAGAATGGCAACTCCATTAGGAAATAATGGACTAAGCTTTGCCTTTTATTTGTTAAAATTTCTACAAATGCTTGTTGTGTTGTTTGATTTATTTTATTTGGTTTATTTTATTTATTTTTACAGCTTTTAGCATCCATATTTATTCATATCATCATACATATATCGGATATGGATTTATGCCTTCACACACCACACATTTCATAATAAATATCTGCTATATCAACTTTAAGTTAAATAGGAGAGTAGCGGTACACCAATGGCTTTAGCCTGGGTAAGACTCGTGAAACCATCCAACTTTCGCTTGATTATTTACTCGATAGTGGTTGGTATGCCTAAAATGATATTATTCAGGGCCTCTATCTTCATGCTACTTGTAAGCCTCACATTAACCTTTTGAGGAAGATCACTAAGCATGCAAAAGACCTTTCAAAGACTAGAAAGTAACCTACCTTGAGCATTTAATGACTAGAACTTACCCTTTAAGTTATTCCCTATATAAATTTCACTAAGGCAAGCTTAACGTATAGCATCTTCATTACATGATTATTTTTGGGTGACATAATGGCCATTAATTGTGAAATCACAACTGTTGAGTATGGGCTCAAATCTGAATCATTGCATATGACTGAGGAAGACTACCCTAGACTGGATGACAGTGGGATACCGCTACTAGAGGATGTGAGATGCGAAATAAATGATGCCAGTTGTTTGCTTCCATTCACCAAATACTTGGCCGATAAGACAGAATTTACTAAGATATATGGGAGAGTTTTACATCTTTTGAATGTTCAAGTATTGCCATAAGCCATGAAAACCCTAATCCTTTTTTGGAATCCTAAGTATCGATGTTTTACATTTGGGAATGTCAATATGGTTCCTACCATTGAAGAATACGGTGTTTCGACAGAATTCCCTGAGGATATCCATATGGTTTACTTTCATCAAAAGATTGAGAATACTATAGAGGAGCTTGCTAACCTATTAGGAATCCATCAAATGAGCTTATATAGAGAAAAAAATAATTCTAAGGGTTTGAGATGGAAACGGCTAGAAGAGATGTTGATTGCTAAAAAGTCTAATCCTGGTGCTAATTTGGAGGTATACCGAATATTGGCTTTGGGGATATTTGGGCTAATTTTATGTCTTTCGACTGCTAGAATTATCAGTTTAGAGGTAGCTAATTTGTTTGTTGAGTATGAGAAGACCAAAATTAATCCTTCTACTACGATCTTGGCTGAAATTGTTTTGTCTCTCAATCATTGCAAAAGGATTGGAAAAGGTTCTATGAGATGTTGTGTTCCATTATTGTTTATTTGGATGGTAAGCTATATAGAATCTGAGACACCAATATTCTAAAATTTTTGGTGGTTTGATCAAAAGCCACTCGACTTATTTGTATCAAGTGAATGGGAAAAATTTTCTAAAGATGATTGGAGGGTAAAATTGCAAGGACTTCCACAAAGCAATTTTAATTGAAGAGCTCCTTGGATGAAAAGTGTAACATACCTAATGGGCTGTGGGAAGAAGCCTTGGGTACCTTTGATTGGAGTGACTGGATATATTAGTTATGCGCCTGCTTTGGTTGCAAGACAGCTTAGGGGCATACAAAGCATTCCAATAATAGTTGGCTTAGCTTAATTCACTAGAGTCTACAAAGGTGCATATAATAAGATGTTGGAGAGCATTAAGCAGGATTGAGGATCTTTGGTGCTAGTTAAAAAAAAGATCAGTGTAAGGAGTCCTATGATTAGTGAAAAGTATCCTGAATGGCGAAAGGAAGGGGTCATTTACGTGACAAAAGTTTCTAAGCCCATGGGCATTCGAAGGAAAAGAATGAACTATGAAGAAGAATTAAGAGAACAAGTAAAATTGTTACAAGTTGAGCTTAAAACAAAGGAAGAACATAGAGTGTCCTTGGAGCAGCATTTAACCAAAGGAAGGGCTGTAGGAAAAACAATTGAAGAAGAAAGGAACTTTGTGGGTTAAGACTAGATAAAGGCAAAGGATGACTTGAAAACAATTAATAAGGACATGACATATTATATGGCAAAAGCTAAGCATTGGGAAGAGTTAGCTATCAAGACACAAGCTGCATTGAAAATGCGTTAGGTAGACATCGTCAAGCTTAAAGACCAATTGGGGAGAGTAGAGATTGAAATAGTCAACACTAAACATGTGCCTAAAATACATGAAGAGCGAAGAGTAGAGTTGAATGATCATAACGCTAAAGCAGAAGTATTGAGATCTAAGCTGGAAAAAGAAAAATTAAAGACCATATAGCTTATGGAAAACCAAAAAATGATAAATCAACATAATCAAACATTGGATAATGCCAATAAATTTTTGTCTAAAAACAACTTGATTCATATTGAGAGGATAAAAAAACTACAAGATCAAATTGATAGAGCAACTGTAGAAGCCCATTTATTACGAGTGGAAGCCAGTCAAGTGGGAGGAGATATAATGAAATATCAAAGAAGCACGGATAACACTGATTTTTTTTTAAGAGCAATAGTTACTAGAGGTAGTGTTTTTTCTCCTGTAATAGATTAGATTAATTTTTCACTATAAGCTTTTGAATAAGTAATAAAAAGGGTTGAGACCCACATTTTCAAAGCAAAAATATGTGTATATGGCTGAAAGCCCAAATGTCAAAAAGCTAAGTAGATATCTTCTTAGTATCACAACAATGACATCAAGTTCAAGCTCAACCCACAAATTTAAAGAATGATGGCCATATATCACCAATACAAAGCGAATCTATATCCAATATGTTGCATTCACATTCATGCATCTCATACATTTGCTTATAGATTGTCATATTTTGCATATAACAGGTGAAATATAGGTCCTCAACTGAAACGTATCCATAATACTCGTTCATAGAAGAAAATAGAAAATAAAGAGGGAACTTAGTTAGAAATTCAACACCAAAGAGAGTTGGAAATCTTGAAAGAGGATGTAGCAAGGTTTACTAGCCTGCTTGAACAAGTTTTGAGGCCTAGAGTTGAAGAAGGAACATCTTCTCAACAAACATTTACACCTCAGCCTCCACCTCCCTTTATTCCGCCATTTGAACCTCAACATATTGCTAATTTCATGCCTACTCAATTAGCACATCCAATGAGGGTCCTCCATGCTGTTTTGATAGAGGAAAAACCTCAAAGAAACAAGATAGTAGAGGAAAATGGTCATGAAAAACTAGCTGCTTTAGAAAAAAGAATGAAGGCAATAGAAGGGAATAGTTTGTATAATCTGGTGAAGGCCGTTAAAATGTGTTTGGTGCTTAATGTGGTTATTCCCAGAAAATTTAGAGTTCCAGAATTTGTTAAATATATGGGAACTCAATGCCCAATCACCCATCTTAAAGCATATTGTAATAAGATGGCTGAAGTAGTCCATGATGAGAAGTTGTTGATCCATTTCTTTCAAGACAGTTTAAGTGATGCTGCTCTTGGTTGGTATATGCGTTTGGATAATGCCAAGATTAAAGGATGGAAGGATTTGGTTGATGCTTTTATTAGATAGTAGAAGTTCAACATGGATGTTGCCCCAGATAGATCAAGTCTGCAAGCTATGGAAAAGGCAATAAGGAGTCTGTAAGAGAATATGCCCAAAGGTGGCATGAATTAGCCGCACAAGTAAATCCTCCATTGTTGGAAAGGGAAATGATTGGTTTATTTTCCAATACTTTCAAAGCCTCATACTTTGAATACTTGGTAGGTAGTGCGGCATAAAATTTCTCTGATTTGGTTGTCATAGCTGAAAGGATCGAACAAGTGTTCGAACGGGTAGGATCGTGGATCCTATTGAAAAAAGAGATTTTATTGGAAAAAGGAAAGAAACGGAAGTTCACAATGTTGAAAGGGAAAGTAGAAGGAAGAAAACCTACCAAGATAATTATAGCTTCAAAAGTATTACACCTAGCCCCACCATATCCAACATAAAATTCTTTTCACCTACAAACACCCAAAATAACCTAATAAACAACCAAACCAATAATGCTTATCGCCCAAGAAGAAATTTTCCAATAGATCAAGTGCAACTTCCACCATTACCCATGTCTCTTACTGAAATGCACCAAAGATTGCTTAGCATTGGTCAGGTAGCACTTGTTCCCTTTTAACCTTTACAACCACCATTTCCCTTTTGGTATAAACCCAATAAAAAATGTGAATACCATGCTGGTGGTGTTGGTCATAATATTGATGGATGTGTTGCATTCAAAAGAAAAATCATTAATGATTGGTGGATTTCTTTTGATGAATCTCTGAGGATGTGTTGCATTCAAAAGAAAAATCCTTCAACTCATTAATGATTGATGGATTTCTTTTGATGAATCTCTAAATGTGAATTCTAATTCTCTACCAAATCATGCCTTTGGAGATGGGGGAGTTAATAGCTTGGAGATAGGAAGGGGAAGTAAAGCAACTTTAAGGGTGACTATGGATAGATTGTATGAGATGTTAAGGCAAGCTAATTATTTAAAGACACCAGTCAAAATACAAGTTGTAGGGAATGCGAATGAATATCGTAAATATCATCAGTAGTTTGGGCATGATATTGACTCGTGTAAGGAGTTTCATTTTGAGGTAGAAGATATAATGACGTTGGGAATGTTAAGATGGATGAAACCCAAAAAAGATGAGTTGGTAGGAACACTAACTGACAATAATAAGAAAGTGGAAGTTTGTAGATATATACCAACTAAAAAGAGTCCACCAAAAATGATCCTAACCAAGCCTATGAATACTATTAGGGGAAGCTTGATTAGTACTTAAAAGTGCATTTTTATCATGGTTTTATATCATCATTTTGCACTTGAAGTATCAATAACTCCTTAACTAAAATATGTTTTATAAGAATGTATCTAATAATATAAGATACCTATAAATTGTGGTAAATGTCTATTTTTAATGCAGGCCTATCACATAAATGAAAGGATTGATTGATGACTTGAAGAACTTAAATTGCAAGGATAAAGAGATGGCCAAACTTAGAAAAGAGATGTCGGTGCAATCCAAACCGGAACACTGTTCGGTAAATGGGTCATATCTGGAGCTATATATCTCAGATTTAGGTCAAATTTATATGGATGGAAAGGTAAGACATAGGCCTACAACTTTCATATGGAGCCCAAGATCTAAAAAGGCCATTATCAAGTCCAAATTGTAGCAACAACAAAGAAGCCCGAATCTGTCTTCCAGCCCGAGCACTGTTCGGTATTTTGGCCATATCTGGAGTTCTAGAAGTCCAAATGAGCTGAAATTTTTACACAAGAAAGCTGAGACAATTGCCTACAACTTTCATGTTTGCAACTGGCTCCAGTTTTGACGTTATCAATGACGTTTTGGGCAGACAAGAGAAGATAAGGATTGTCACCAAGTCAAAAGTTGGTCACCCACTTATCAATTAGTCATCAAATCAATAGTTCCCATTTTTGGCCTATAAAAGGAGGCATTTGCCATGCATTTAGGCATCTTGATTTCCAGATCAAGATCATGCTCTTCCTTTCTCTCTTTGTATTTTTTATGCTTTGATGGAAGTTAAATGATGAATACCTTGCTTTGTGGAATTTGCAAATTGTTTTTCTATTTTACGCTTTGATTACTAGGGACTAGTAATAAGCTGGTTGGGGGGTGTGATTAGTACTTAAAAGTGCATTTTTATCAAGGTTTTATATCATCATTTTGCACTTGAAGTATCAATAACTCCTTAACTAAAATATGTTTTATAATAATGTATCTAATAATATAAGATACCTATAATTTGTGGTAAATGTCTATTTTTAATGCAGGTCTATCACGTAAATGAAAGGATTGATTGATGACTTGAAGAACTTAAATTGCATGGATAAAGAGATGGTCAAACTTAGAGAAGAGATGTCGGTGCAATCCAAACCGGAACACTGTTCGGTAATTGGGTTATATCTAGAGCTACAGATCTCAGATTAAGGTCCAATTTATATGGATGGAAAGGTAAGACATAGGCCTACAACTTTCATATGGAGCCCAAGATCTAAAAAGGCCATTATCAAGTCCAAATTGTAGCAACAACAAAGAAGCCCGAATCTGTCTTCCAGCCCGAGCACTGTTCGGTATTTTGGCCATATCTGGAGTTCTAGAAGTCCAAATGAGCTGAATTATTTACACAAGAAAGCTGAGACAATTGCCTACAACTTTCATGTTTGTAACTGGCTCCAGTTTTGACGTTATCAATGACGTTGTGGGCAGACAAGAGAAGATAAGGATTGTCACCAAGTCTAAAGTTGGCCACTTTTTTATCAATTAGTCATCAAATCAATAGTAAACAATTTTGGCCTATGCAAGGAGGAATTTGCCATGCATTTAGGCATCTTGGTTTCCAGATCAAGATCATGCTCTTCCTTTCTCTCTTTGTATTTTTTGTAATGTTTATGCTTTGCTTTCATTAATATCAAGTTTATGCCTTTCATTTCCTTTCCTTTACTTAGTTAACTTTTATGTTGTTATTTTGTTTATCTATTTTTCTTTCTTTCATTATGTCTAGCTAAGTTAATTATGTCAAGGTGAAAAGGTTACACTAATGGTGTAAAAATAAGTATAATGTAAACTTAATATGGACTTTAATGTTTGATACTAACATTTTTGATATTTGTTATCTTGTTCACTCTTTAATACTTTGCTTGTTAAATGACTAATCTTGATTTATGTTGTATAACACTTGGTACAACAAATGCTTGGCACTTTCATAGCCCATAATGTATGGTATAACCGACACCTGAGCTATGAAAAAAACTTGATTTGTTGTTAACATAAGTTATAATCATGAATGCTTGACGAGATTTACAAGTATTAGCATTAATTGAATAAGATGACTAATGTAATCATGTTAACAATATATAATCTGATTGGAACCTCCTTTGTGTGTGGTTTCCAATTCAATAATAAGAGTTTATACTATACTTGTTTGATATACCATTAGTGGAACCTCTAACCTTGACATTTGTTATTATTATTGTTTAATCCTTACATTAATTTTCCATCTCTAAGTTCTCATCCTTGACATTTGTTATTATTATTGCCTCTAACCTTGACATTTGTTATTATTATTGCTTAATCCTTACATTAATATTTGATCTCCAAGTTCTCATCATCATCATCTTCTTCTTCTTCTCTTTCTTTATTATTATTATTGTTGTTGTTGTTGTTGTTGTTATTGTTGTTTTATAATTGTTGTTTATAATTTGTACAATTAACCTCCCTGTGGTTCGACCCCGGTCTTGCCGGGTTATTTATTACTTCGACACTCCTGCACTTGGGAGAAGACAACAATCTTTTCGTCGTGTCATGCTTGCCTTCTTGGATCAATGGATTGCCCAAAATAAATCAATTGTTATTTGTTGTGTGGACATGTAAGATCATGGATTGTGTTTGGGTTGATTTGAAGGTTGATTTGGGGTTGATTTAGGGCTGATTTAGGGCTGATTTTGGGCTGAATTTGAGCATCAAATAAGTATACAAATGTACTTATTATTTGGGCTAAGATTGACATTGAAACCTTAAGTGTTTAATGGTTGAAGTTTGCACACAACATAAGGCAAGTTTGGGCTTGAAATAAATCATATGATATTCTTTTCTAGAATTGGAATAGAATTGATTTTTGGGACAAATTTGGAGCACTTATTTGAACCAAGATTTGCTTCAATCTTCAACTAAATGTCTCTTCAATTCTTTGTTCTGAATTCCGACGTTGAATTTTGTGAATTAATTCATTTAAGCTCCAAAAACCTATCGAAACATTAAAACAAACTTCATTACTAAAAAACACATCAATTATTATAAAAACAACCAAATAAAAACAATAAATACATATGTAAAATAAGAGACTTAATGACACTTTTGATGCACAATCACACCCCCCAACTTAGATTTTGCTAGTCCTCAAGCAAAACAAAACATAAAACCTTTAAAATAAAAATAATAATAATAACAACTATAATTAGGCTCGATTCATCACACTTGAAGGTCCTATCATGCAAACATTGGTATCTTTAACTTAGTGTACACAATAGCAAATAAAGAAAAATAAGCATACTCACATTCTCTAAATCAAACATCCATACAAAATTTCCAAATTCAGTCATATTTATCGTGCAACCAACATAATTGATTCATACGAAAACTCAACTTGTAATCTTCCCTTCTCACCAACACAAACAAGGTAGCAAACTAGAGAAATATCTATATATTTTTTTCTTTCTTTTTTTCTTTCTTTGTTTTTTTTTTTTTTTTTTTTTAAATGATTTATTTTTTGTCTTTAAGTAGTCACTTCCCTTTTGACGCGAAGAAGATATGATTTATTTTTTTGTCTTTAAGTAGTCACTTCCCTTTTGACGCGAATACAAACATTTGTGATGAATGCACCCGGTTACTCACAAAGTCACAAACTTAAAGTGCTTTGCATACTCATATTTCAAGCTGCCGTTTGACGTAAAGATAAACATTTGTGATGAATACCCCTAGTTACTGAGCAACTCAAAACATTGGAGTAGATAGAACTTTGTACACATTTATTTATTTATTTATTTATTTATGTAATGATTATTACTCTATTTACTTAAACCTTGTTTAGGACTAGATCAAAAGGGATAATCACAAGTAAAGCATCATACTCATCTTTCATGCATATTCACATAACTCACACAACTTTTACAAGGAAAGATGTACTTCAGTAATCTTAAAAAAAAGTATGTTATATCTTGCTTTATAAGATATTATCTATCCCAAATTAAAGCATGCAATGTTCAACACAATAATGAACCGAAAAAGGTAATGATGATCCTAAACAAGTCTCATTCACATACCAATGCAAGTATTTTTTTTTTTAACAAGCATGGTTATCTCAAGCATTCAACATAATGAAATATCGAAAATTAAGTTTTACATTATCCTCAATGTAAAAGAGAAAGAGAAGAAAAGTATAAAGATTAGAAAATTGTTACTCCCCTTCTGTTTTCAAGGATGAATGTCTGATTGAATTAGGCATGAGTTGACTTCTTGCTTGATTTTTTTTTTAACCTGCATATCACAACTAAAAGAAAACATAAAAGAAAACATTGATGTTTTTTTTTTTGAAAATAAAGAACGTCACACCCCCCAACTTAAAATAATGCATTGTCCCGAATGCATGAACAAGAAAATATAAGAGATGGAAGAAAGAAGAAAAAAAAATGAAAATGAAAATAAAAATAAAAATAAAATAAAAATAAAAACTCATTACTTTTGATACTACAATGGTTTTGGATCTTCAAGATCCAATGTCTCAACTTCAGCCACAATATTTTCAAGATAAAGTTTCAATCGATGACCATTTACTTTGAAAATATTTCCATTCTTGGGATTTTCTACCTCAAATGCACCATGCTCAGAGATGGATTTAATCACAAATGGACCAATCCATTTTGTCCTCAACTTCCCAGGAAAGAGATGTAATCGTGAATTATACAAGAGAACCTTTTGACCAACAGGAAAGGATTTTCTTAGAATATGTTTATCATGCAAAGTTTTCATCTTATGTTTTGAAATTTTTGCATTTTCAAATGCATCATTTCTTAGCTCCTCTAATTCATCCAATTGAAGCTTTCTATTTTTGCCAATCTCATTTTCATTGTCATTGAATTGCCGAATGGCCCAATATGCACGGTGCTCAATCTCAACAGGGAGATGACAAGGCTTTCCATAAACTAGCCTATAAGGAGACATTCCTAAAGAGGTCTTATAAGCAGTGCGATATGCCCACAAAGCATCAACTAGTCGTAGGGACCAATCTTTACGATTTGGATTGACTGTTTTCTCTAAAATGTTCTTGATCTCCCTATTTGCCAACTCAACTTGGCCACTAGTCTGTGGGTGATAGGGGGTACTGACCTTGTGAATTACACCATATTTTCTCATCAAAATCCCAACGGGCTTGTTACAAAAATGTTTTCCCCCATCACTAATCATAGCCCGAGGCATGCCAAAACGAGAGAAAATATTTTCTTTCAAGAATTTGACCACAACTCGATGGTCATTGGTTCGAGATGCAATGGCCTCCACCCATTTAGACACATAATCAACAGCTACAAGGATGAATTGGTAACCAAATGAACTTGGAAAAGGTCCCATGAAATCAATCCCCCAACAATCAAATATTTCCAAAACAAGGATGGGGTTAAGGGGCATCATGTTACGCCTAGTGAGGCTACCTAGTCGTTGGCATCGGTCACATGCAACACAGAAGGCATGAACATCTTTAAACATGGTAGGCCAATAAAAACCACACTGCAAGATTTTGGCAATGGTTTTCTTGGAAGAGAAATGCCCACCACAGGCTAATGCATGACAAAAATTAATGACCCTTGGAATTTCATGATCAGGGATGCACCGCCTAATAATTTGGTCAGGACAATATTTAAATAGGTAGGGGTCATCCCAAAAAAAGGTGCGCACATTGCGCAAGAATTTTTGTTTGTCAAGTTTAGACCAATGAGAAGGAATCTGACTTGTGGCTAGGTAATTTGCTATGTCAGCATACCATGGAGAACCAATGTAAGAGACAGTACCTGCACAAAATAAATTTTCATCAGCAAAGAGTTCATTTATTGGAGATTCATCAATTATGGTCTTATAGCTTGAAAGACGAGACAAATGATCAGCCACTACATTCTCTACTCCCTTTTTATCTCGAATTTCAATGTTAAACTCTTGGAGTAGGAGGATCCATCGAATCAAACGTGGTTTGGCATCTTGTTTTGTGAGCAAATATTTCAATGCTGCATGATCAGTGAAAATAATAACAAGAGATCCAACCAAATAAGACCTAAACTTGTCTAATGCAAAGACCACAGCTAAGAGTTCTTTTTCAGTTGTAGTGTAATTCAATTGAGCATCATTCAAAGTCTTGCTAGCATAATATATGACATGAGGTTTCTTGTCTTTTCTTTGCCCTAAAACAGCCCCAACCGCAAAATCACTAGCATCACACATTAGTTCAAATGGTGAAGACCAATCAGGAGCTTGTATGATTGGTGTAGTTGTCAACAACCCTTTAAGCTTTTCAAAAGCTTCTTGACATTTTGATGTCCAATCAAATGGGACATCTTGTGACAACAAGTTACACAATGGTTTGGCAATGGTACTAAAAGAATGAATGAATCTTCGATAAAAACCAGCATGTCCTAAAAAAGATCTCACATCTTTCACAGTCTTAGGGGTAGTTAATTTTTGAATGACTTCCACTTTTGACTTATCTACCTCTATCCCTTTTGAAGAGACAATGTGACCTAAAACAATGCCATGTGTCACCATAAAATGACACTTCTCCTAATTGAGTACAAGATTGCTCTCTTCACACCTTTCAAGAACTTTTTCTAGATTCATTAGACACAACTCATAAGAATCCCCATAAACTGAAAAATCATCCATGAAAACTTCCAAAAACATTTCTACCATGTCACTAAAGATACTCATCATACACCTTTGAAAAGTGGCTGGTGCATTACACAAACCAAAAGGCATTCTTCTATAAGCATAGGTACCAAAAGGACAAGTGAAAGTGGTTTTTTCTTGGTCTTCTAAAGAAATCTCAATTTGGTTGTAACCTAAGTATCCATCAAGAAAACAATAGAAAGCTCTTCCAGCTACTCTTTCAAGCACTTGGTCTAAAAATGGAAGTGGAAAATGGTCTTTCCTAGTCACCATGTTCAATTTACGATAATCAATGCACATACGCCATCCAGTTTGAATTCTAGTTGGTACTAGTTCATTATTTTCATTCTTCACTACCGTGACTCCAGATTTTTTAGGGATAACTTGGGTTGGACTAACCCATTTTGAGTTTGCAATAGGGTAAATGATACCTGCATCAAGTAGCTTAAGCACTTCACCTCTCACTACTTCCTTCATGTTTGGGTTCAATCGTCTTTGCATTTGTCTCACAGATTTAGCCTCTTCTTCAAGATAGATTCTATGTGTACATAAAAGAGGGCTAATTCCTTTCAAGTCAGTAATTTTCCACCCAATTGCTTTCTTGTGTTTTCTCACCACTCTCAAAAGTTTGTGTTCTTGCTCTATGCTAAGTTTTGATGAGATCACAATAGGATATGATTCATCTTCCCCTAGAAATGCATACTTAAGATCACTCGGTAAAGGCTTCTTTTCTAGTTTATCAAGCTGGACAAGAGATTCCTCAACTTTCACTTGGGGTGAAATCAAAGGCTCAAATGATGGGGTCCATTGACCTATTGACATAATAGGCATTGGATCTAGATAAGTCTCGAGTTCTCTTACTTCCTCATCAACACATTCCAAAGAACAAAATCTTTCATCATGAATTAAAGTTCTCTCCAATGGATCCTTGATCCACACTCTCTCAAAGTGTTCTTGACAAACTGTTTGGATGAAATCTACCTCTCTAATGTCCTCATGTCCCCGATTTGTTTGGAGACATTGAATATGTTCATCTCCACAGTCATATTCCCAAAAGACAATTTCATCACCCCATTCCTACAGTTAATTAAGGCATTGGATGTAGCTAGAAAAGGTCTCCCTAAGATGACTGGGATGGGGGCATTAGAACCTTGAATTGGTGCGGTGTCTAACACTATAAAATTAACAGGAAAGTAGAATTTATCTACTTGGACCAACACATCCTCAACGATACCCCTAGGAATCTTGATTGACCTATCAGCTAATTGAAGGGTGATTCGAGTAGGCTTGATTTCTCCTAAACCTAATTGTTCGTAAACAGTGTAGGGTATTAAATTCACACTTGCTCCTAAATCCAACAAAGCTTGATCTATCTTATGACTTCCAATAATGCATGAAATGGTAGGACAACCAGGATCTTTGTATTTGGGAGGGGTCTTAAACTGGATGATGGCACTAGCATGTTCAGTCAGAAAAGCTCTTTCTTTCACATTCAATCTCCTTTTGACTGTGCATAAATCCTTAAGAAACTTTGCATAAGATGAAATTTGTTTAATTGCATCAAGGAGTGGAATATTGACTTTCACTTGTTTGAATAATTCATAGATTTCTGAGTTCATAAGATCTTGTTTAGGTTTCCCTAACCTTTGTGGAAATGGTGCTCTAGGAACAAATTCTAAATCACTCATTTTGACTCCAATTTTTCTTGAATCATCTCCTTTCTCACTCATCTCTTTCTCATTTATCTCACCTTCTTTGTCACTCAAACTCTCATTTGTCACTTGTGTTTTGATTCCCTCTTCACTTTCCCTAGATTTCTCCTCTATAATACCTTTAGGAATCCTAAAACCTACACCTTTGTCAACAATCTTTCCACTTCTAAGGGTAGTGATGGCTTGGACATGTTCATGGTTTGAAGGTTCACTAGGTGAGGATTCACTCATGTGTACCTGACCTCTAGGATTGGGCATTGGTTGAGCTGGGATTTTTCCCTTCTCTTGAATGCTTAGTGATTGAGTCAACTTAGTTAGTTGACTTCGAATGTCATCTAAGGTCCTATTGGTCTGGTCTTGGAATTTGTAAACTTGGTTGTTGATTCCTCCTTGCGTTTGCATGAATTGTTGAAGAGTATCCTCTAAGGATCTCTTATGAGGTGGTTGGTATGTGTTATATGTGGGAGCATGAAATGGTTGGGGTGGAGGTTGAAATGTTTGAGGTACTGAAGAGCCCTCATTTCTCCATCCAAAATTTGGGTGGTTCCTCCATCCAGGATTATAGGTCTCAGAGTAGGGATTGCCTACTTGGTTTGGAAATGGCTTTCTTACATTACTTGAATCAGAAGTTTGGCCATATAGCACTTCCTTGAAGGCTGGAATGGTAGGACACTCAGTTGTCCTATGCCCTTTGCTCTCACAAACAACATAACTTTCCTCTTGTTGTTCACTTATGACATGCATTTTTTTAATCTCAAGAGACTCTACTTTCCTAGCCAATGAGGCTAATCTAGCATTGAGGTCATCAGTCTCTTTCAATTGAAACTTCCCACTTGAATGAGAAATGGTGTTTCTAGACTCAACAACAACTGGGAGAGAAGTCTCCCATTGCTTTGTGTTTTCAGCCAATTGATCAAAAAAATCAAAGGCCTCACTTGGTTCTTTTTCATAAAACTCACCATTACACATGGTTGACACTAGCTTTTTAAAATCTGCGGTAAGAGAGTCATAAAAGAAACTCACTAACCTCCACATCTCAAAACCATGATGAGGGCATGCATTTAACAAGTCTTTGAACCTTTCCCAAGCTTGGTGAAATGACTCATTTGAACTACAAGAAAAATTCATCATTTGACGTTGTAAAGCTGCTGTCCTATGAGTGGGGAAGTATTTTTTCAAAAATTCAGCTTGCATTTCTCTCCATGTACCTATAGACCTAGGACGGAAGGAGTTTAGCCAAAGCTTGGCTTTATCCTTTAGAGAGAATGGGAACAATTTAAGCCGAATGGTTTCCTCGGTGCATGTTCTATCAATAAAAGTATTACATACCTCTTCAAAGTCTTTAATGTGTATGTATGGATTTTTAGAATCCATACCATGAAATGTGGGAAGAAGTTGAATCATGCCCGGTTTCAAATTGAAAGCTTGTTGGTTAAGAGGTAAGATAATACACGAAGGTGTACTTTGTCTAGCCGGGTGAAGATACTCTCTAAGAGTTCGAAAATTAGGTTGATCATTGAATTGTGGAGGTCCATTACCTTGAACACTCCCTTCACCCTCTACATCTTCAACATTAGCCATGATAAAATAATAATAATAATAATACTAATAATAATAATAATAATAATAATAATATAACAATTATATGAATATGAAAAGAAAGGAAAGAAAAGAAAAAAAATTACAAATAAAAGTAATAGCTCAAAAATAAAAATACAACAAATTAAGAAATTCACTCTCCAATTAATAAGCACTATTAACAACAATAAACATTAAAAGATAATTATAAGAAGCTTGAATAAAAAGGCGGTGATACCGACCAAGCACTTTAGACAATAAATATAAGAAAAATAACAACAATAAACATTAAAAAAATAATTATAACAAGCATGAATAAACAAAAGGCGGTAATACCGGCCAAGCACTTCAAACAATAAATATAACAAAAATAATCATAACAAAACAACAAAATAAAAAGGAAATAAACAAGAGGCGGTAATACCGGCCAAGCACTTTAGACAATAAATATAAGAAAAATAACAACAATAAACATTAAAAGATAATTATAACAAGCATGAGTAAAAAAAAACAAAGGCGGTAATACCGGCCAAACACTTTAGACAATAAATAAAAACAAAACAACAAAATAAAATGAAATAAACAAGAAAAATATTAGAAAATAATAAGAATAGAAAATAAAAGAAAAATGGTTGAACCAACCAAAATCCAACAATTAATAGTCCAGTCCACAGTCCAATATCCGAAATGTTAAGGTCAATTTTTTTTTTGAGGCGGTAAAACCAGCCAATTTAATTTAATTTTTTTTTATATGATTTTTTTTTAGTTTTCCAATAATCAAATCTAAATTTGTTACCTTTGCTTGCTAGCTCCCCGGCAACTGCGCCAAAATTGCTTGACCGCTTTTTATGATCGGCTTGTTTTAACTCGCAAGTGCACGAGTGTGCGATGTAGCAATTAACTCGGTAAGATCGAGGTCATATCCACAGAGAGCTAGATCTGGAAATTAAGCTAAGTAACAAAAAACAACTCAAGAGAAATTAAATTAACAATAACTTGGTTGAAAATAATTGATGGATTTGTTTTCAAAGATAAAAAAAAATGTAAATAGATTTTAAATGACAAGAACAGTAAGTCTTGGTCCAAATCAATTTTAATGGTGATGTATTGGTGATTTCTTCAACATATATAAGATAACTCAACCTAATCTCAACGATGGTGATATTAGATCTGAAGATATTACAATGAAGATTAGAAAGATGAAGATTGATTATTGCTTAAGAATGAACAAGTACTTTCATATTAAGTAAGACATTGAATCAAGCAATTTCTATACCAAAACTAAAGTTTGTGCATAAAAATTCAAGATTATAACATTACCTAAATGATTTCTAAAATTTCTTTACAATAATAAATCATTCATGAAGAAAATAAGAAGATAAACATTAAGATTCATTCATATCCTAAAGAACTCACCTCAATCACCATTATCCTTGATTTGGATCCAAGAAAGAGTTTAGCCAACCATGATTATATATAAGAACACTTCAATAAACATGAAAGAACTTGAATCCAACTGAAAAAATAAGTTTTACAAACTAAAGAACCGAAATCTATAAAGAAGAACACAATACAATTTCAGAAACAATTCGGACACAAATCTGACTCTAACTTTGGACAGCAATTCGACCCTCTTAGAAGCTTTTTTTGGAGAAGTCTATTAGAGACATATTTATAGCCAATTCTGTCACCTTTCCAGATCATTAAAGAACAGATCATTTGGACACCTGAGTCAAAAGTTATGGGCAAAACACCGAAAGGTGTTCTGAAAAATCAAATCAAGACAGCTTTACAACTACTTTGGTGCACGTTTTTCTTCCTCATTTATGAGGTGTCTCCTTCTTCTTTTTGACCCAAAATAATGTTAAAATATCCCCTCCAGCTTTCCATCCATGTGCTTGCCTTCTTAGATCAATGGATTGCCCAAAATAAATCAATTGTTATTTGTTGTGTGGACATGTAAGATCATGGATTGTGTTTGGGTTGATTTGAAGGTTGATTTGGGGTTGATTTAGGGCTGATTTGGGGCTGATTTTGGGCTGAATTTGAGCATCAAATAAGTATACAAATGTACTTATTATTTGGGCTAAGATTGACATTGAAACCTTGAGTGTTTAATGGTTGAAGTTTGCACACAACATAAGGCAAGTTTGGGCTTGAAATAAATCATATGATATTCTTTTCTAAAATTGGAATAGAATTGATTTTTGGGACAAATTTGGAGCACTTATTTGAACCAAGATTTGCTTCAATCTTCAACTAAATGTCTCTTCAATTCTTTGTTCTGAATTCCGACGTTGAATTTTGTGAATTAATTCATTTAAGCTCCAAAAACCTATCGAAACATTAAAACAAACTTCATTACTAAAAAACACATCAATTATTATAAAAACAACCAAATAAAAACAATAAATACATATGTAAAATAAGAGACTTAATGACACTTTTGATGCACAATCATTGTGATTACAAGGTTCAGGAGTCACCACCTAGTACTAAGGTTAGTAAGAAACCTGATACAATTCAGACTTGTCATACGACCCAAGTAAGGTCAGATTTGGATTTTGGTGTAAAATGTGCACCAATCTAGGTTTACGGCAGCAGTCATAATTCTCAATCCGACCGTTGGATCGGGTTAAAATTTTCATGGACTCTCCAAATATGTTGTCCTACCTTGGGTTAAAATGTTAGGTAAACCGATATTCAGAAGGCATCACAATACTGGTCAAAAAATGCTGTATGAAGTTTGTTATTTACTTCCTTTTAACTTGAGGTCCTATTTAGTTAGGATTCTTTTCCTACAAAATGTGGAAGTTAGTTTTGGGAATTTTCTAGTTCCACAAGGATCCTTCATGAGTTGCAATATAATCTCCAAGTGTGGCAAGGATTCGTTAATATTTCAGAATCCTTTTCTTATAAGGATTTCTTATTTATCCTAACTACACAATGAAAGAAGGGCTAGTGGTATTTAATGACAAATTAGTTATTTTTATTATTTTCTTTCATGTTTGGGTTTAATTAAAACTTTGAGATAGGATCTAAGGCTTGTTTGGATCAGGTTACGGGCTTTTCGGTTTGGTTTTTGGGTTAGTTTTGTATGCGGGCCAGTTTTTGCCTACAAGGGTAGATCCATTAAGGTTACTTTTAAGAACTTTTTAAACATATGTAACCTAAATTTCAGTAGCTTTGGATGAATATTGCTTCTGAATTTTTCAGTTTTAACGAGTAAGAGTGATTCTTGCATTCTTTTAGTACTTAAACGAACTAAATCTGACTTATAGAAGATTAACTAGCTTTGTGGTGTCATTTTACTCATTCCAATAATTTTGGTGCCTTGAGAGAAGTTTTCATTGTGTCACTCTCTTATCAAACATATTTTGGCTTTTCAGGATCAGATCTCAATCTTTTTTTTTTTTGGTAAGTTGACATATGTATTAAAAGAAAAGGATACAAAGATTATAAGGGGCATATCCTAGATTTACAATCAGAACATAAACGTAAAATAACAGATGGCTACAAGCTAGCTACCGAACAGAAAACATAGACCTAACTAGATTCGTTAGGGAAATCAATACAACCAGCTAAATATCAAATGAAGAATCTATGTTATTGACCCTCCAAGCTCTTTGGATCCTTTTGTTTTCATTTGTTGGTAGAACGTTCCTCATCAAATCAAGCTTATCACGGATGATACATTCGATTTGATCAAAGACCAAATTATGAGGTCTAGAGATTCCTGCAAAGGTCCTTGCATTCCGCTCTTGCCAAATATGATACACTATAGCTGCAAAACTGAGTTTACGAGAAAAATTGACGAAACTTTTGCCATGCCAAGTGA